>NW_022158389.1:0-221452 GCF_006535985.1 Synchytrium microbalum | reverse complement strand
CTAGACATCTAGATCTCAACACGGACCATCGAGTCAAAGGCTTAGAGCAATTTTCCGTTCAGCAGTTTATCCAGGCTTGCTTGATATGAAGCATCACAAGTCTCTGATTTTACTATGGTATATGCGCCCTTGAAATCATTCCCAACATCCGTCGAAGCCTATGGACGTCCCGAAAATCAAAACTTTGATACATCGAAACGCAACTCTGGCGATCATCCTTGACTCTCCTGGCATATCAATCATCAGAGACTAATCCGCATATCAATCATCAGAGACTAATCAGATTGCGTATACTTTGAGGGGCTTTGGGTCACTGTCGCTGAGTCTCTCTAGTTGATGTACCACGCGAAACCTGAGTGTAAAGGGAATCTTTTCTCTCACCACAGCAACCAGAATTTCAGTCAATCGTAGCCTCCGGCTCTAAATTTCCATCGCTCCAGCACAGAAGAATGTGTTTCAATTCTACAATTAGAAATCGCTCTACATACAAAGGAACGGCCAACTAACTGGTTGCGTGTCGATACACAGAACTCCGTCACTTTGACGGGAATCCCCACCACCGGACTTTCGCGCTCTTTTTCTTCATAGAATCATCAAGATCAGCGTCATTAAACCATCGTTCTTCTTTGATTGTGATGTTGTGAAAGTGATTGCGTACTCCAGCCATCTTGGATCGATACGCCATATCGTATGTTTAGGATCCCGCCAGCGGGATAATGAGAAGTGGCAATCTTAAGGCAGGTATAATGTTCTAGATCATGGATAAAATATCCTTGCTCAAGTACAAGAGTCACGCTGAATCGAATCCAAACACACTGGAAACAGAATTAACAGAATACAAGAGCGTAACCCAGACATCTCATCACGTTGTCAGCAAATAAAAAATCAATCACATTTTCATTGAATTTGTGAATGTGACTAATTTTTGGCAATGTTTCTTCGCTCAAAGTCGTCCCTGCTGTCGTCAACCACAATGATCATATGACACGTTGAGCAAAGTATGTCGACATCTTTTCTTTGTAATGACCCGCAACCTTAACTCTGAATTCAACTCAGACTTCTGCCAGCTTCCGCTCTGCTATACTATTTTGTCGAAAGCTATGATTTTGCATTCAACTTCTATTTCTTTTGTTAAAGGAATGACCGAGAGCCGGATATTGAAGATTAATGCTATATCTTATACAAAACAGTCCATTTGTGTCTGAAGTTCTTATCATGTAGAGATTTGACTGGTTCGTTAATTATAGTCTTTCATTCTTCATTCTTCAAGTTGAGAGTTAACTCTAAGAAATTCAACTGGCTGGCGCGGTTTTTCCGAGGATGTTCAACTATCATGGAATGCGGTCGTTATGATTGTTCATAGAATGAGGGACACACTTTTGTTCGTTCCGTCTTCCCTTGCTGAGCATCATCACCTTCGTCAACGCGAGACGCAGTTGGCTCTACCTACTCGAGCTATGGGCTTTCGAACGATAAAAGCATATCGTGGCATTCTCACAGCTATGTTTATGTATACTGAGAATCGCTTCTGTGGATGGTCATTGTCAGTTTGAGCTCATTGTCAGTTTTAGTCCTCCAAGTTTCGAAACGCTGTGAAGACCATGAATTGTGAGTACTGTTAGCTCGCCTCATCGCTTGAAAATTGCACGAGATAACATTTTTTTACGTTATTGATATCTCATGTTCGTATTCTGGAAGCATCAGTGTAACAGAAAAGTTTATAAATGATTGAAATTCGGCTCTTCAACACTCAAGACATCAGCACCTTTTTGCAGCTCTTCAATTGATGGAATAGGCACATTGGCCTTCCACAGCGAAGCACACTTTGAGACTACAGGGTCACGTCCAACACTACCAACAGCAACCACCTTATTCAATCGTCCATAAAACACTGCAAAAGATATCTTGTCCAGATCACCATCTACATCTCCCTGTACAACAACTTCATCAAATCCATAATCTGGAGGGACAACACCTGCATATCGTATGGATTTACCACCTTGTGCAGTCCAAAAGTATGGGGTTGTCACGAATCTCTCTAGTGGTTGGCCCGATATCTCAGCTACTATATTCTTTGCTGCGAGACGACCGTGATTTTGAGCTACAGATACGTGCTCGATTCGCATCATCCATGGTGACTCTACTGACGCAGAAGCATGATAAGGGAAGGTTGCGATGTCACCAATAGCGTATACACTAGAGTCGAATAGGGATTGTAGTTCCGCTGTTACTGAGATGGATTTATTCGGCAATAGCAGCTCTGGTGGGACCATAGTAGTCACTGGACCTGCACCGATACCGATAATCACTAGGTCTGCTGGTACTGATTCACCACTGTTTGTAGTTATGGATGTCACCAGTGAATCTGTGAGGGGATGATTATAAGCGACCGAGCATAAGCTGAAATATACCTGCATGTTGCATACCAGTCACGTTGAATGATTTCACACCATTGCCCAGTTTGAATTTGATGCCTTGAGACTCATGTAATCTCAGCAAGAACCGGCCCATTTCCTTGCCAAGGACTGGTTCGAACAACACCTAAAAGCGAAAGCTTCTTGAGAATAGTTCGCGAGAAAACCTCAAGTCGGTGTCACCTTTTCTGGAGCCACGACAGTCACGTCCGCGGTCTTTCCAAGCACTGACGCTAGTTCGAGACCAACAAAACCGGCACCAACAAGTACGACCTTTTTCTGGTTGAGGAACAGGATGAAAATAAGATCTGGACAAACCACAATGTCAGCACTCACTTTGCTTGCTTGACTTCCAGATAGAGCTGCTTCAATACTTTGAGCATCCGACACAGACCGGAGAGTAAACACGTTCTTGGCATCTGCGCCAGGTATTGGAATTTTCTTTGGAACGCTGCCGGTAGCTACGACAACATAATCGTAGGAAATCGTTTCAGAAGTGCTCAAAATGACTTGTTTGGCTCCCAAATCCATCGATTTCACCTCCTAAATGAACATAGGTAATGTTATTAACAAATAGGTGTCGTAAACAACCAGCTTCGGTGTACGATCAGTCGAAAATTAAACGTACTTGACCTAACCGAATGTCAATCTTGTTTGATTTATAAAAGGCATCATCTCGTAAAGCGATTTTAGCGGCATCTACTCCAAGTCCTTTACTCAACTTCGGTCGATCGATTGGTAGATAGGGCTCCTTGGACAACACGATGACCTTCCCATTGAATCCATAACGTCTTAAAGACTCTGCACAAACTGCACCCCCTTCACCACCTCCAACGATTACTACGGTTTTTTGAGCTCCACAATGTTTGACGACTTTGGGAATTGGCGACAATTTCTTCACGGTGAGTTGAGCTTCGGTGACCTTGACCATTAAGCGACCATTTTCGACGCGGACGGGATATGTTGGGAGAGAATCACATGCGGGACCATCTTCAATGGCACCAGTAGTTACATCGAAACAAGCTCCATGGAAGGGACTATGGGAAATCGTTGAGAAACAAAATCGTTGGAATGACGCCCCTTCAAAGTCACCACAAACCAAACTAGTGTTCCGCTTTTGCTAAGAACACCTTTAACCAGTGGAGCGTTGTAGTGAGAACAAAGTCCTGCCATTGAAAAGTATTCATTTTTGATCTTGCTAATAACGATCTTGTTTTCACCGATCGTCAATTCCTTCCTACAAAGTATGTATTCTTATTAGCCACACAGGCAAGGACGCGAATCCAAGCAGGCTCTTACATGGACCCATTATATGGCAGCTCATCTACAGAACCTGCATCCATCTCCATGTTGAGCTTTTGTTGAAATTTCAGCGGCTGCAAAGTTATTGAATGATGGTGCAATGTCGGTGACACGAAAACTTTAGAGTGTATATTGAGAGTTGGAGTATTTAACAAAACTTTGACGCATAATTTTAAGGAAATCATAGAAATCACGTGTCTCATTCAGCAGCGTTACGTTCTTGTTCAGATCGTCCAACTGTGGATGGCATTCCACCACTGGTTGAGAAAGCACGTCAGTTTAGGAAAGACCCACATATCGATCAATCCTATATCTACCTTTGTATGCTTTTTCATTGACATCAACCACAAATTGATATTCTTGGCTGTGATCACGTTCGTTAATGTGTGTGAATTTGAACAGGAGCAGGTTTTCTAGCAAGGAGAAACAATTTAGTTTCATGTCGTAGAGAGATCGATGTTGGTAGTGACAGACCTTTCAATGTTCCAACATGAATCTTGAGTCGTTCTTCATAAGCCTGTAGTTCTGGTTGAAGGTTTAGGACTTGTTCTAGTCGACTACGACGTCGTTGTGCCAATGCTATGATGTAGAGGTACTTGTAAGCAACATAATACAAAGCTTGAAAGGGTTTGACAATGTAAGGCACACCTTCTCTCCTCTTCTTAATATCTGAAGCCAGATTGTTGACTCGGATTTCCAATTCTTGTTTCGCAGATGATCGTTCCTTGGCGTTCTCTTGAAGTGATTCCAATGTTCGTGTATTAGATTCAATGTTTCTTCGTTGGGTATGATGATCTGTTGGAAAGTTGATCAGCATTCAATTTGATGTGGGTGATGTAAAGGCAAGGAAAGACAAGAACTCCACCTGACGATATCTCAGCAGCCTTAGCAATACAGGAATCTATTTGCCTTGTTGTCCTTTCCTGATTGTCTATAGTGAATAAGACCCAGATCAGCATTTCGTTCCAAACATCAAATGTAATCCAAATTTACTTACCTGCATCGGATACAGCTTGCCGTTGATGAAGAGTACGAGCCTGTACATATTCAGCCTTTTTTGAGGAGATCCATATATCAAAGTCCCGTATGAATGAGGTAGACTTGATTCTCAATTCGTCGAAATGATTATCGCCGGATGGTAGGGACAGTGCTAGTTCTGAGGCCATTGGAAACGAAGCGAGAAATTAGATTATGTGCCTATGATGCTTGTATGGTGATGGATCTATCTGTCTCTTGCGTCCTGTCTGGATTGTGATGCTTGTAACTGGATTGCCTGTGAAGGAATGAAAGATGCAGGCTCAAGCTGAAACAGGTTGAAATGAAATCATATAAATCATATGAATTATTTGGCTATTTGAATATTTTTTTGGATATTTTTACGTA
The DNA here is from genome assembly GCF_006535985.1 of Synchytrium microbalum. NCBI lineage: Eukaryota > Fungi > Chytridiomycota > Chytridiomycetes > Synchytriales > Synchytriaceae > Synchytrium > Synchytrium microbalum. Next base: position 216,353 of record NW_022158389.1, on the reverse strand, counting down.
GTATATATATTGACACTTTCCTCTACTAATCAATTACGACGATGCTGGGCACTTCAACTCAGAAAGCGTGGTTGTGCCATAATAAACGCGTGAATGTGATGAACAGAGTGCCGATCGTCCGATGTTGTTCATTCAGATCTTGTTTCTCGTTTCGCCAAGAGAAGTTGGATCGTAGTGGCAGTGCCACAACGGCGTTGCTAAGTAGAACTGCTTGAACTGTTGGGTTGTCCTAAACATGCCAGCTCTATAGGTCATCAGCATCCATGACCTATGCTTGGAGCAACCGCTCTCGTTGTGGCTCTCCGCCCCACCAAAGTTTACCCCCTTTCCTTCAAAACAACAAAATGGACTCAACTTCCACTTTCATCCTGCAATCGTCTAATAATTTCTCGGGCAAAAGTGATATCTACAATGTTGCAAACGTTATGTACTAGTGGGAGGAGCATGAGGCTTCGTTTCTTTTCAGTTGTCTGTTGCTACTGTGGCAAACATCCTAAACAGTCGAGGAAAGTTCAAGTCAACCACTGGATACGCTTACTACGAATTCATGATTGTATGCATACCCATGCTTTATTCTGGCTGATTTACGTATAGGGATCACCAGTCCTTGCTCAGCAAAGTGCTTGGAGATTTCCGAACTTTCAGCTAAAACGGTGTTTGGATTGTTGATACATCACGAAAGTCGCCAATTTGTTCGTCGCTTCGGGCCTACCTTGCTGTTGTAATTGTAGATAGTCTCTTGGACTGTATGATATAAATCTGGCACTTGTGGTAGTTGCAAGTCTCCTTCCAACTAATGTGTTTGTTGTTGTGAAGGTCGAGTTCGGCATGACACTATGGTGACGAGCATAAAGAAGGTGAGCAATGCAATCCATAAGGCACTGCTTAAACGCATTCCTCGCTGGCTCACTGGTTCAGGTTGTATAGATCAAATTTCAGTCTAAAGGTTCCCTCAACACGAACCGTCACTTCAGCAAACACAAAAAACACCCCTCTCCTTCCTTCTAAATCAGTCAATTGGAAGCTCGATGATGCCAAGTTGCCTTCTAATGCTCTGCTATACCCTGTTCCAGGTGGCGAATGCTGTTGATCAGTTGGCCTCCAAAATTGATATGTTGGGGCACTTCGAGCTGGTACTGCTATCAGCGGCGCTAAAGAGGGAGACACAGCAGCATTGATGGCACCTGCTCTAGTGTTTTTGGTTGCTTTTTGAGTAGCGACGGGTTCACTGAATTTATGTCTTGGACCTAATAATTGAATGTTTGGGAGGCTGTTACTGCTACTGCTATTACTGGCATTATCTCTACCGCCATCTCTGCCGTTATCTGATTCGACAAGACTAGAGTTTGATATTGTAAGGGATGGCAGAGATAGTGAGTTGACTGGTGACATCATGGTTGTGAGGTGTGAAACGGATGCAGATCCGTATTGTTGTGACTGTATTGGACCTGTAGCACTACTTGGACCAGGAGTTTGAGGTTGTATACCTTCATTCGCCACATACGAGCAATCTTCGTGGTCATCGTTTACAAGTGACGAATGAAGAATAAGGTCGCGCCAGTCCGTCAAGGCCTCTATGCTAGCAATAAAAATAAAAAATACAAAAAATAGTATTGGTTAAACCAGTTCCTAACACCTCCAAAAATTTGATTACATGAGGCATAAACGTCATAATCTAGATCCGAACCTGGTGTCTAATTGGCCATTGGAGGATAATCCGAGCTGTACAATAATAGGAGGATTGACTGGCTTACTACTCTCACGGTCTTGTCCTTGGCCGAACTTCCAGCATTTAGCTCGCAAAGGATCTTGAATAACTGTTAGTATGTAAACTCTATTGCCCGAAAGTTATAAAAAACGGTTAGCATCGCGTGGAAAAAGTTTACATTCTTACTCCTGGCAACCCAAGCAGTTCTCAATAATAGTGCACCAACAAACCTATTTCCAGGCTCTCCTTCAGTTCCGATTGACGAGCTGTACATGTCTAGCGGTTTTCGGTTAATGTACAATTGGCAAGGTGGTTATTGGATCCAGTAGACTCTTTCACCAAGTGATCACTTGCACGCATTTCACAGGAACCATAAGGTGCAAAACAAACCAGGTTGAGCTTTGGTTCGGAGGATGACAGATTCTATTTTCGTAGGAAAACTTTTGTTACGGTGAAGCATAAATTTTCTGCTGTGGCTGAAGGTTGGTTGTTCCATCCTAAACTTCCATGGACTATCACGTAATTGGCTAAATTAGGTAACCGCGCCCGAAAACAAATGAGCAGCGCACTCCACTTCCCATCATCTCACAACCATCGAGCAATCCACGCCAAATCTTCCCGTGATATGTGTATGTTCCATGTTACAAACGTTTACATTTTACATGCGAAGAAGTGATGCTTTCAGGGATACGGCTCTAGGGGATATAACAGCCGAATTCTCAAATACAAAACTATAAATACCATACTTTTCAATGGGCAAAGACCCAGATATAGACGAGCTCTTGCTATTGACCTTAATCAGCGCCACTATAACTTCGTTACGATATGAGGTAGGACTATTTACGATGGCTTCGTCGGATGCAATCGGTGGTTTCTCTTCTTCCAAAACCTTGTCATCGTCAGAGTTGGCTGTGCTAGTCACACTACTTACACTTCCTCGTAGTGCTAGCTTTTGTTCCCAAGTCTTTGGCTTTTGATCTATCAGTGGCTGATACAGGATACCAAACACCACGTCCAGACCAAATGTGGAAAATGTCCACTGCAAATGTGCGTTGCCTTCGATTTCTGCAGTATATATTACGGGAATGGCTAGACGTGACTTTCTGGCAACGCTTGGCTCAAGAGACCATTCAGTCAGCACATCCAGTTCGAGTTTGAGAGCTGTATCAACAATCGAGGTTCGACACTCGATGTCTCGAGTCGTTTTCTTTGATGATGTGTTCTCAATGGTCAATACAAATCTAATATGTACCGTTGTTAGACGGTTTGGGCGCACAGTGAGTTTGAGGCAAATAGACCTGAAGCAAATAGACCAACCGAAACCGAATCAAAGAACTCACATCCCAGAAGAGAATCCAGCCACACATACATTCCCACTGGCATTCCGACCTGGTCCGATATTTACACTAGTTGTCGGCAACAACCACCTCTGACCATCACTTTCAGGCAAGACTGCATATCCTCGAACCTCCCCGTTTCTCTTTTCCGTCTCGTCCAGAGTGGGTCTGAACGAAATCGATATGGAGAGGACTCCTTCGACAGGACTACGTATTTCAAAACTATAAATAGATGAGGCTGAATGACGAGACGCGTCAAATATGGTTTCCAGATAGATTGGATCCTTTGGTATTAGCACTCTTTCTTCAAACGACGCTTCTTCATTGGGTCGAAACGGCAATGGTGGGGCAGGTACTAACGGTGATGATGATCCGGCTTTTGGATCTGACGCTTCTGCTATTGTTGATGATGATATTGCTGACGGTACTGTAGCCGTTGCCGTTGTTGTAGGTAGCAGGAATGGTGGTGGTGTGCTTGACGATGATGGTAGCAGTGATGGTGGTATAACTGATGATTGGACGGATTTTATAGATTTTGTATCATCAATAGATCCAAACATCAATTCAGAGTCTGATGCGGCACCGCTTTCTTCATCTTCTTTTACAGGGCTAGCATCAGCAATTGTTTCTGCAAGCTCTTCACCATCCTCTTCCGTCTCTTGTGCCTCCATTTCGTCGCCACTAGATGTTGATGGTCTACCAACCCCATTACCACCACCTGTTGCTGATACTCCTGACGATGACGAAGAACCAGCCGGTAGACCCAGCCAGCTCGAGACTTTCTTGTTTTTCGCCAGATATGAACCCGCTGCCAGTCCAGCAGCAGAGACATACCCTTTCAGCTTTTCAATCTTTCGAGTAGTGGAGCCATCAGTGTCGCCGGTCTTACCACTTCTAGAGGAAGACTGATCTACGGATGACATATTTGACAGTTTGGCAAGGTCTTCTATGAAGGTCTTCATTCGACGACAGCTATTATAATTTATCTCCAGTCGAGAAAGGTCTGGTGCCATATTCGACAATATCACTACATCACATGCTGATTGGTCAGTCGCCACAGGGAGCACCATATATCCAAATAGATGGACTTCGGGTGACATATGTAACTCCTTTCCAATACTATGTGTTGACGGTGATGATGACAGTATCGATTCACTAGACGGCGATGACGTTATAGGAGGGTCCATAGCTGGATCTGACAATGTTTGTTCTGATGGCTGTGCTATAAGTTCCTTGATGTCACCTCCATCTCGAACACCGGCAACAGATCGGCTGACAATAACAAAGCATTCTTCATGCGTTGTCACATTTTTTAAAGAGTTTGGCGAGTTTGAGGCTTTAGATACTGAGCTATTGGAGTCGTGTAGATGCTTCTTGATTTCCAAGACAAGATACTCTCGAGGCTGGCCATTTCGATTCAGATTGTAACTTATTTGGCGGACCAATCGCTTCTCATCTATGAAAGCAAAAAATGAGCATAATTTCCAATGAGCAGAATTTGATCACCATTACCAAATTGTCTCAGCACATTCGATCCAGCATAGGCTTCATCAACGTGTCGGTTATGTTCAGGATTGGACAGAATCTAATAGTGTATGAAGATCTTCAGTTGGCAAATAGTGTAACCTCTTCCATGAAATTACTCACCGAGTGGACTCTATCTGGATCACAAGCAATCCGGATCAAACCCCTGGAAACTTCACAAAGTTTACCGTCCACCACCACCCTCTTTTTCTGAATTTTGATTTCATGCTTCGTCTGCCGGACAGTCTGGGCGATAATTCAAACGTTTTTAGTACATCAATCAACGATGGGGACATACTCCAATCTGGTCGCGAATCACATACCTTCCATTCGCCAATCTCCATGGCTGTCGGAGTGGTGGGTTGACCTTGTGTACTCTCTATTGATGCCGTATCTGACGTTTTCTCTGGAGGTGTTGTGGTGGCTGTTTGAGGAACCGTTCGATCCGACTCTCGCGCAAGCGTCAAAAAGCTGTTTAACAATCCAGTCTCTAAAGTTTCAACACCAGCTATATCATCTGGTACGATGGTAGAATGAGGGAAGGCTTTACCAGCTAGAATATCTCCATGAGGCGTTGAATTCGACCAATTTCGTCCTCTCAATGCAGATAGAGCCGATGGACGATTCGCTGTAGGTACACTCGCAGTAGTGGGAGTGGTTGATGGAGTAGCGGGTCGTGTGTCTTTATCGGGTTTATCGGATTTTGGAATTGTGATGCCCATTCGTTGTAGCACCACGTCAGGAGCCGGCATCATCATGGGTAGATACACATTATGCCATTTAGGAAGAATCCAAAATTCAATAAACTGGTTTTTGATGAGACGTGCCAATAAAGAATTCACGAGCGATTTGATTGATTCAATGCCTCCAACGGTTATAGGAGACTCGACAGTAAACGTGACACCTGGATCTTCTACAAACGAGACCCCTACAGAGTCTTGATATTTCACAGAAGGAATGCGTGCTCTCAACTACAAATAAAGAAATGGTAAGTTCATCAAGAACACATACAGCGTGCGAACTGATTCCAACATTACTTTTCCAGCAAAACCACTGACGTGGACTCGCACAGGGATGTTGAAGCCTGCTGTGAGCACGCAATCAATACCAACTGACGCGCCACCTGGATATGTGACATCGAGTTCTGCAATCTAATGCCAAAGTTTGGGTTTGTTGAAAATCGTACATTCCATCTAGATCAACAAACGTACCACAACAAGATCTTCAGTTATTCCTTTGAGCAGACGTATACCGTGAATCTTCGGTGGATTATCACCAAGCGAGATATCAGTCATGGCGATGTGAGACTATGGTTTTATATCTTAGCTTTTTCTGGCTTACAGCAACCAAGCAGATAAAAACGACGCAGGGCTTACCACAAAATTGCTAGATTGCAACTTGTAGTTGATCTTTTCAACGAGCTTGATCTTCATCTTGTTCATAAACACTTCAGAGACACGTAATTCCAAAAACCAGCGATGAATCAACACATTGAGCCAGTGACACTGTTCTGTCGTTGTTACTTGAGGAGGCGCAGGCGGTAATACACTAGATTGACTCGGTGTCTTGGAGACAGCGTTATTTGAATCCTGTTTCGATTTGATCGTTTGAAAAGAAACATCAAACGTGATTAACACATGTCCAAGGGATCAAGAGCCACAACGACACCAACTTACAGACTCGGCAGGTGCCAAGGAGTTTTGTAAGAATTCCACTATTTGAGGAGGCCATGCATCTCTATGCTTCTTGGCGTCTTGAGACGCAGCAACGAGATTTGGTTGAGATGTTTTGATGTTTTGTAGCAATCGAATAATCAAGATCACTTCCACGACAAAGAATAGGCCGGCGCCTAGTAGCAATGCACGAATGTACTCGTACAGGAACATTGTCCCAAAATTCACAAAAGTTGAAGTCAGTTTCACCACTTTTGGTCGTCGTAGCAAAGTAACAGTGCGAGTGCAAAGGCTACAAAGTAAAGAACAGTAAGAGGGAGATCAAGCACTGATGCACGAAGGTAGATCAACATGCCAAAACACTAACCAGTCTCTCTCCTTGCTATACAGGGTTTGGGTTTGGAATTGGACTTTAAATATCCAGCATTCCCCTTAACTTCAGGCAGCGCACAGCTACAAGTACTGTTTCAAGTCATGGATAACGCGTCAATTAATGCTTTAATCATGGTTATTCTTTTCTGCCTCGTCTGGAAGGTTCTTGGACACGTCAGCTCAAGGCATCAACCCAAGAAGCTCAACAAGGCATCCTCTATTCTCAGACCAATGTTTGCTGATAATGTCATTATTGGAACTGTTTGTCACGTTTCTGATGCAGACGGTTTACATGTCTCTGCTAGAACGTGTTGGAAGGCGACACAAATGTAAGATAAGATGTGATCTTGCTGGGTGTGATCAGTGGTGATCTGCAGTATTTTTGACCTGATCCGTCGATACACAGCCTAAGAATACGTATTGCGGGTGTAGATGCACCAGAACTATCGCACTTTGGACACGCTGAGCAACCATTTGCTCGTGAAGCTAAGGACTTCTTGACCAAGATTGCCCTCAACCGAATTGTAGCGGTGAAAATTCTTCGCGTGGATCAGTATGATCGATTTGTAGCCACGGTGACAGTTCTCAATGAACCAACTTGGTTTTTCAACTCGTCTCGCATTACAACTCAAGATGTTGGGCTTCAGATGCTGAAGAAGGGGCTAGCTCTTGTATATGAAGGCTCTGGAGCTGAATACGACGGCATGCTCGAATATTACAAGAAGGCGGTGCAACAAGCCAAGTGAGTTTGACTTACAGAGAGGATTATATTCTACGTATGATAATTTATCTATCGTGATTTACAGAAAATCTAGAATTGGGATGTGGTCGACTTCACAAATGGAGACACCATCAGAATACAAATCACGGTGTTATGGATCCGGGTATGGGAACAAGATGCGGTAGCTTTCGTATTCGGTCACATCGACACCTGAAGTCCAGCCCCAGAGGAACCTAGGAGGGACCCCATCAGAAGGTGGCTCAAAATTTATATGGCACAAGTTATGGACATTTTCCTACCTGGCCACGTGGAGAAGCATTCCTTGACCGACGATGTGTCTAAATTCACCCTTGGTTTGCGAGTCAAGTCTCGACAATACCGGGACCTAATAATAAAAACATAAACGTCCATCAGTGGGACAAGATTTAAATGGACGTTTCTATTGCTCTTACCGTTGCGGCGAGCAAGTCCAGCTCGTCATCTAATTGTCTACCAATCCCTTCTACCACTATGATTGCCACGACTATATTGGCAAAATCACCTTCTAATCTTACACGGTGTTGGCGCACTGAAGAAAGTACATCGCTCAAGATTTGTCCGAACCCAACACGGCCAAGAGCCAACGTGTCCTTCTTGACACTCAACACGATCTTGTCGATTTTAGCAGCAAACCCTTCCTGATCTATAACAGTCGTAGGATCTCGAGATCTCTCAACCATCAAGTGGCCGGCATCCCTTCCTCGAAACTCCGCTATAGCTCTCAGCAGGTCTATCAAATCACGTCTTCTTACTGGTGACAATGTCGTAGACAGTCCCACATCCAACAATACCAATCTAGGTCTGTAATGTCCTTCCATTGCCGCCAATGCAGCACGGAACTCTGTACATTGAATGTCATCCGTTTGATCATCCGTTTGCCGAGAGTGACTCCTTGGCAGTTGTATCGCTGCCGATTGTATCTTGTCTATCGTATTCTCCACGACATTTGTAGGCACAAACGTCACCAATATATTACCTAAAAGCACCATTTGGTTAGAGCACCTGATGTGTTTGTTATGGTTTGTACCAACCTGGGTGCATGTCAGAGTGGATGTGATTATTGATTAAAAGCATTTCAAGAAACGATTCTAGTCCAAGACGAGCCAATTCTTCATCATAAGTGGATGGAGCACATTTCAAGAACTTGCTGAGAGGCGACCCATCTATATGTTCCTCCACAAGACTATCGAAACAAACTTGTAGAGAGGGTCATCAGCGATTTATAGAACTTGTCAAACTCACACTCTATGCGTCTCTATCACCCCGTCCTCCTCAAGTACTGAGCACTCGACGTGTCCATCCTGAGACAATCTCACTCTGTATGGTGTTGGAAACGTGATGTATCTCCATTTCTTGAATTCACGCCGAAACTACAAAATGAAATGAGTCAGACCGATACGCCACAACCGACACGACGTTACTTTGGCTTACCTGAGCTAGATGTCTTGCTTCTCTAGCCAAATCCAATTGGTCAATCATCATCTTGGAGAATGTTTGAGCCTCATCCGATAGGCTGACCCATCGAAGGGCTGAGATACGTGATATTGTCTGACTAGCCCATTTCAACAACAGTAGATCAATGTACACTTCCGTTTCGACGTTTGGATGCAAGACCTTGACTGCAACATAATTTGACGACTGCTCTTTCAACTCTACCCCAGGGGTTGGATACATGATTTTTGCAGCTGGATTGTGGTTGTTGGGTTGTCCTCGTAGCTTTGCTCGATAAACTTGAGCTATAGCACCGACGCCAATGGGGACACCGTCGAATTCTTCAAAGATTTCTTCGATTTCGGCTCCGAGTTCCGCTTTAATGGTTGCTCGAGTAGCGTGGTAGGAGTGTGGTCTTACGTGATTCTGTAGACGTGAAAAGACTTCCCTCACGTCGTTGGGAAACAGGTCTGATCGTGTAGCACTCCATTGGCCCAACTAAGAGATGAATGAATGGGGTTCATATATCAACGGACGAGGGATTGATTGTTAATCTCGACTTGCCTTTATAAAGGTTGCGCCAGCCCTTTCAAACGTCCAGCACACCAGTTTTGTCCACCATTGGCCACGGATCAAGCAATACCATATAGGGAATGTGAGAATCACTGGAAGAAATAAACATCCCTATATTCACCAGAAGAGTATTCGTATGTGATGGTTTGCGGAAATTCGACAATCAAAACAGATGTCCTACCAAAAACCCAATCCGACGAAGAACCTTCCAAGGAGATACAGGCTTGATCGTATAACTTATTAGTTCCGAGGGCGACTCAGCTTCTTGCAGTGATATTCCAGGCCTTGTTGCCGCTGCGGACAGAATGGAAATACTAGCGATCCCAGTACTTAGGAAACGTCGAAAACAGGCAGCTCTAGTTATAGAATGACGAGCATAATAAATCCGATATTTTGAGAGTCCGCTGCATCTTGCACTATACGTGATAAGGAAGGATCGCAGCATTTGATTTTGGTTGTTGGTTGTTTGTTGGCAATTTGAACCATCCAAACCTACAATTCTGCGAGTAAATATGGCCAAGAAACGGGCAAAATCGCCTGACGAAGATTCAGATGATGCTGATGACGCGTCTGATGAAGAAGTCCAGATCGTGACAAAGAAGCGCAAACCTCAAGTAAAGAAAGGTGCGTTAACGTTGACTGACGGCAGCTTGACCAACACTGGTCGAACTACAACGGAAACGCAAAGATCAGTTGTTATATCATCACTGGAATGAGCTTTGACTGTGTGCAGAGCTCATTTGTCCCTCGATTCACGTTTCATCACACATTTCGTTTACAACATTAAACTTGACTACATCTTGTTTAGAAAAGGAGTTTAAAGAACCATATCCAAGCACTGTGCATAAGGTATTCACCAGATTGCCTGCTACTCAACGTGTTTCGGAGCGAGAAATATGGTCGCCCCACGCGATGCAATTGTGGAAGAAGCAGCTATATGTGTCAAGACTCGAACGATTCAGGATTGCTCGCACGGCTGCCTTCTTTGATCGACGAGTGACTTGTATAGAATGGCATCCTTCGTACCCGAACATCGTTGCTCTAGCTTCAAAAGGAGGCGATATAGTGTGGTTTGATGCTGAAGGAAAAGACAGTAGCCATCGTGGTTATTCTTTTATGAGCGAGCCTCGTAGAAGGGAACGTAATGCTGACGATGACGAAGAAGATTTACCTCCAGAGCTCCCGTTTCTCTACGGAACGGGTAAAGGAGGCTCCATCACTGCTATGCGATTCCATCCCAATCTCCCCAACTTCATCTTCACCAGCAGTATCGATGGGTGCGTTAAACGCCAAGACTTTGAAGGAAGGGCGTCGGCTTTCTTCTTGGACACAATGGACAGAGAAAAATGGTGGTATGTCAATTCGCTTTCTAGCGTTTCGCCATCTTGTTTTCCAAATTACGCTTTGCTAGGACGGGTCTCGACATAACCGATCGCTCACTGATTGTTGGCAAAACTACTGGAGAGGCCGCGATAACAGATTTTGATGGAGGTACTTTATCGCAAACCCGTTTCAAAGTCACTTTGGATGGGATTATTGACCTTCCATATTTTTTTGCAGGTGTTTTGTGGAGTGGTAAACTTCACAAGGGCAAGATTCAGCATATAGAAGGTAACAATCCACAATCAAACTGTGATATTTGAATCGCTCTCAGCCCAATTTGTTAGTCCATCCGACTCAGCCACACATCTTTGTCAGTGCCGGGAATGACAAAGCTGTGCGGATTTGGGACATAAGACAACTTCGTCAGCATCCGCAAGATGGTGCAATTGTTCCCCTCCAAACTCTTCCTCATAATGGAAATCTCAACTGCGGTGAGTGTTTATGTTAAGAAATATGGTCATTTGGGATGTTTGCCACTGTTTGAATGACCTTATACTCACGGAACAAGTTCAAAATAGCAACCTTCTCGCCGGTTGCTCCATATACCCTATTGACGACAAGCCAAGACAGTCAGATCAGACTATACTCATCTGATTCGTCTGCTGGTTCAACACCATTAGCAATACTACGTCATCCTCATCGACCTTTTCAACATATTACCGCTATTGCTGCTTCATGGCATCCTTCAATCAACGGGATCTTTACCATTGGACGATATCCAGAAGACACAGGTATGAAGCGGCGACGAACGCCAACGCAATCAACTTTTAGAAGTGAAATACTGATTTCTGTGAGTAGGTGACCGACGAACTGTAGATGTATACCATTATTCAGACGTTACAGGCAATGCCGATATTGTCTCTAGGATGGAGGACCCGCGGGTCACGGGGATACACTGCATAGCCAAATTCAATAAGACTGGTGATACGCTCTCAACCTGTAGTGGGTTCACCACGTATCTGTGGAGACACTCGGATGACAAGTCACTTCCCACAGGCCGAAATCGAGGGAATGGTGGTGGTGGGAATGATGACGACGACGATGGAGATGCGAATGAGAGGCCAAATTGTGGTGGTAAGAAGAAGAAACCGTCAGGCAAGGCTGCGGTGTCCAAAGATTTTGGCCGCAAAAACAAAAAGACGGTTGCCCGTTGATATGATTAGATTTAGAGTAGATCTAATAGTTTCACGTTCCTCATTGCTAAACAATAAACAACGACTTTATATTTATCAGTAATGGTGTCAGGAGAGTGTTTTTGGCGACGTGTTTCTGGATTGCGGTGGCTCAACCAAAGTTCCCATTGCATCACCTAACCATTATTCGAAAACTTTACGAACTGGAGACATGTCTACCACTGCAGCTAGTCAAAGGCTTGAGAGTATATTCAGACAACTGGACAGCAAGAAGAATCTTCCGTAAGTTTTCTTGCGTTTGGTTTTGTAATCGTTCTTGTCGACGTTGCTCACGCATGTCATTTCATTCCCATAGACCAGACGTCGCCCCTTTTGCTAGTAAACATGCTGAGCAAATTCGGGACTCGAATGGCAACATCACCGGTATCAAGTACAAGCTTCCACGACTCCAACCCATTTTCAAAACCGTGGAAGAAGAACGCTATCATTTGAAACGTCGCCTTGCTTTAGGTAGCTATCATCAGTGCTTCAAGTGATGATCCTGTACTTGGTACTGATTATGTTGTTGTGCTTTGTAGCATTCCGTGTCTTTGCCAAACTCGACTACAACGAGTCCTTTGCTGGACACGTCTCAGTTAGGCAAGTGAGCTGGTGTACGATCAAGGACTGCCCACCAAACTTACATGACGTATTATTATTAGAGATCCAGAGCACAAAGACATATTCTGGCTGAATCCGTATGGCCTACACTGGAAGTTTATCAAAGTATCTGATCTTGTAGCCGTCAATTTGGATGGGGAGGTCGTATACGGTGATCGACCGATTAATGCGGCTGCTTATGCTATCCACGCTGGAGTGCATGAAGCCTGCCCCTGGGTGAATGTTGTCGCCCATATGCATACTCCCGCAGGCAAAGCTTGGAGTGTGTTTGGGCGTGATTTAGACCCACTAACACAGGACTCGTGCGCACATTACAAGAGGTATGTATACTTGTCGTATGTTGCTGCTTTGGTAAACGAGGAAAAGTGTGCTCCAATCCAACGAGTGCCGTAATCTTAAAGAGGCAAATAAGGCTGGTCTCAATTCGCCAAATTCTTATATTCGACTTCTCGGCATTTAGACTTGCCATCTTCCCTGAATTCAACGGTGCTGTTTTCGGACGAGATGAAGGTATTGCGATCGGAAAGAGGCTTAAGAGAGGAGATCAAGGCTGCATCCTTCAAAACCACGGGTAAGATATCTCAAAACTAGACGTATTGCATCATCTTAGATCCAGAAGAACTTATGTGGTTACTATGCTTCTTCCAGTTTACTCTCTGTTGGAATGCACACCGTGGATGAAGCTGTCTGGTGGTTTGTGAGCATGGAAAAGGCATGCGATACCCAACTCAGAGTAGAAGCCACTGGTAGAAAGCCCATCATGATAAATGAGGAAGCTGCTTTGAAACAAGCAAAGAACAACACGCCACGATACGGGTGGTTGTGCGCTCAATCGTATATGGATGTGGCTATTGAAGAGAACCCAGATGTCTTTGACTGAGACAATTGAGACTTGGGAAGAAGTCTTACGAAGTCTCTCTAGTTTGGTAAACTGAAGCTGGAAGGAAATGTTAGCGTATGAGATATGAAATGTGTGTTTCTGTAGAAAATGATAAAGACAAGAATGTAAGAGAATGATTCCGGACGCGAGCACAACGTTTGCAAAGGCGAACAGCCTGTTCTTCAGTTGCCGCATTCCATAGACTACTGGAGAACCATCAATGCTTATTCTTAGTTTCCAAAACGCGATGAAATTGAAATTCGAGGAACAGTCAGACTCATCGGTTTTAGTAGAGGAGAGAAAAGACGTATTCCAAATAATCCTTGAGTGTTCGGATGAGGATCCGTTAGGATTAAATCGTCTGTGGCGTTTCTGAACCTAGAAGGCCAATTGTATCGAAATGGCAAACCTAGATCAAGCTAATTGCGAAGAAATGCCAGCAAAAGTGCTAACGCCCAATAATGGAAGCGAAAGATCAGTCACGATACGGACTACTTTTCAGAGCATGTTTTCTTTCCCTGAACGCCAGTTAATTATTGTAAATCTGTGAAATTTTCATGATTACAACACTTTTTGAATTTTGGACGCAGTTGGAGCGTCGACGAAAAACGTCACGAAGCGTAGGCTGGCGAAAGTCGAGACGGAACTTAAAGTTGAATCAGTCGTCATGTGGAAAGATATTTGTCGATCGATACACTTTGCTTTGCCCTTTGAACCAGTAAGTTGTGAACGTTTTGTAAGATGCATCAATTTAGAAACGGTTCTAGTGATGCACAACAAATTAGGTTATAAATATGATGAAGAATGACAGATTCTTCACTGACTTCTACTAATGTAGGAGCGTATATGTAATTCTCAAGAGTGTTTCAACGACCTCAATATTTCCAAAAGAAATATTTCCGGGATGCCCATTGGTTTCAATACAGTTCGTCTATGATTTCACAAGCCCATATACGATAGTGCAATCTGGACTTGCGATGAATCATGTCTAGCAAGCCTGGAGACACGGGTGAAGGAAAAACTGCTCTGAGCCTTTGGCAGTCCGGTCGTTCCCAAGATTTCCATGTTTAATTTTCGTGAGTAATTGTCTGTCAGAATTGCAGTAATAGAAGTTCAGACACGTCCCGAAATTGAAATAATATTGGCCTTGTTCCAAACGATATTCTTAACTGACTGTAAAACAACCAGTTTAACAGTTCATGGCCTTCGAAATGGGACCAAAAAGCGAAAGTCCGTTGTCTCGCAAATAGATCAAAGCGATTGAGAGTGTAATCCTCGTGCACAGAGGCCATGCCATGAATGTCACAAGGTGAGCGAAGCAATAACGGCACTGACACACAACACATATACGGCGGAGACATTATTCCTTCATTCATCGAAGGCTATTCATTTCATCCTTAAACAGTGATGAGTCAGTGATCCTGTTGATGAGTCTCGTCATTGGCTGCGAGCAGTCGAAAGTGAATCGCTAAAGGTAGCGACTCTGATCACCAGCCTCTTGGAATAAGTTTCGTTTGTGAATGTCATGCTTTAGAGTTGCTTGAGGCATGCTCGACTTCACACATCACACATCACGTCCAACATATGGGGTTGAGATCAAAGCGAGGCAAGATTGCCAACACCTGCGGAGGATTAAGATGTAGCATGAATAGCACATATAATTGAAGTCTGAAACTCCTTTGATGTCGTTCTGCTGTCGGTTCAATCAACATGATTAATTTCGCCCTCGTTGCAGACTCTACCAAGTCCCATCCCAATTAGATCAGAGAGAGCCAGGCCAGCATAAAGTCACAACAGTATAACAGGACATTGCATCCTGTATGTTCGAAAGTTCGTTCTACCACAGCAACACGAGTCTTGGCCTTTGAATGTTTTGGGTCGAGCGGTTCCAAGTACTAGACCGCGAATGGTTGTGGGACCAAGTCATCAGGAATCGGACTAGCCTCATAGCTCACAGTAATTGTTTTGTCGAATTAAGTTTTAGCACTTTGATATTTCAAGTGTTTGGTCGAATACCTCATCTGTTGTTCAATTCGTCGGTGAAGAGTCGAAAGGCGAATATTTCAACCAGAAACCGTGCATCAAGTTACAGTACGTGTATTTGAGATACTTTGATCTTTGATGAACTGCAAAGGTCTATTATGGCACTTGGTGGCTACAGAAGTATATTTTGTTGCGCGTATATCGATAGTTGACTACGAAATCCGATTCAACCGCACCTCCATCAAGTAGTTGTGGTGACCATTTGAGATGCTAGAGACCGGCGATAAATGGTATAAGGCCATATTAAGTTCGTTGATAACTGACAGTTGGTCCGGTTCTTGGTAAAAAAGGCTTGACCTTCTCAGCCTTTTTTATATGCAATGGCTAGTGCCTTACTGTGGCTAGAGGGCTCTCCCAAAGCGGCGGGCGAACTGTGGAGATTTCATCAAACATTGTCGTCAAGTCACGTTATAAGCGTCTGCCGACCGGTCAGCCATAGTTTCTGTGTCGATGGCGACATTCTCCCCTTAGTATTGACTTAATCTCAAAGCGTGACATCACAGCGATGAAAGCAAAGCACCTAAACTTCGGTAGTATGTGACGAATCATTAGAAAAGTTGCCTAGATTCATAAAACGGGCATTGACCGTTTTACAAGACAGAGGCATTCGAAGACTCGAGTTCAAGATACACTACGATGGCCTTCTTGTAAACTGACTGTCCCACACGTTCCACGGTGGCCTGAGAAAGGTTTAGTGGGAGGCAGATCAGAAATTTTGCAAAAGTGACTCCCCTCCGAGAACTAGAGTACGCACGCAGAGCGAAGGTGCTCTTGTGGGTATCCAGCTGCGTGACCGGACAATGTAAGTTGATGCTACATTATGTGTTTCCTCTACTATCAAACAAGACCTTTGAATTCAGGGTAAGGCATACCATCAACGACTTTCACCACATCTGGCACTAACGTCAGTGCAAGATGCTTTAGAGTCCAGCTTCACAGGTCAAGATGATCTCATTTCTTACAAAGAGGCGCCCTCATACAATGCATCTTTAACCATCCTCACGCAGCCGAATATCAGCAAACAACCAAGAGAATGTAATTTAAGGCCCAGTGGACCATCTAGTTGACCCTGAACCTTCATGTTTTGGAATCCTGAGCTGTTGAAATCTTGTGAAGTAGGTTGTCCTCAACCTTGGGATAGAATGATGACCTCTACAAAGTACGCTGAGAGAAGCGTTAACAAGTTGTAAATCCACACGTTGCAGGAGATTGAGAGTAGCTGGAATAACAGTTACCACCTATATCACTAATCCATGGCGTCCGACACGACTCAAATACGATGCAAATCCACAGAGGCACGTCGGCATGACTTTAAATCATGTCCGAATACCGGCATAATACGTTCAAGATGGCTGCGAGAGCGAGGCAGTATGCACTGTGATTGCGTTCACGAAGGCGTCCAAACTTCAGATCAAAGTCGGAGCTTCAACCACCAGTAGTCACAAGTACATCGCCACATGTCATATAGCACGTCTTGATACGTGACTGTCAAACAAGATCAAGTTCAGGTTGGCCGGTGATGTTGTCGATGACTGCAAACGTAGGATTGGAGGGATCTTCCTTCACAAGCAACGTATCCGCAGGACTCGAAATGAAGATCTAGCACCATCTTAACCTGCTACTGCCTCGTTTTGCTTTTTCTTCTATGTTGTCACCATCCGGGTTGAGTGGTGGTGATGGCAAAGTATAACACGTGTAACACGTGTCACAGTCTGAAAGAGGCCAGGTTTTACATGTCCTCCTACTCTGTTGTCGTGACTTGCTGTGAGAGACGAGGAAATTAGCGTTGGTGTCGCGCATAGATGCCAGACCGAAAAAAATCCCGAAAGATAGCATTGTCAGCTAGAAGCGCAGGATATCAGATCAGTCAATTACTACTAGCTTCATCAAAGACTTGAGATAGATAGAATAAATTAGATTGTTGTATTGTATGCAAAAGATGACAAAAGTTACAAAAGTATTTTGTGGTTGGAAGTTGATAGGTTCCCACACTGTGAAAGAATCGAAGAGATGTGTAGAGATGCGTATTATTTGTGTTAAAGTGTAAATTATCATTATCTACTTATAATTAACGACAACTTCATCCCTCGTTTTTCAAAGAGTCCCGGAGTTTAGCCTCACGTTGGCTCTTCTTGTTCAACCACGCCTTCCGGATTTGCTCTTTGATGGTAGAAGCTGCCTCCTCACAAACTGACAACGAGTTCTGGTACAAGTCCTCAACGCCTCTACTGTCGAAGGAAAGGCTTGAAAATGGGACCTGTAGAGGATCAAATGTCGGGTTCGATCCATGTGGCAGTTGCGGACAATATACGACTGTAAATGGTGTTTCCTGTCCACAAGGCTCTCCATGCGGGCCAATATGCGGACTAGGTATTCCTTGGAAAACCTATGTATCAAGAGACTCCTTCGTTTAGGCACACGTATATGATAGCAATGATGCGTCTTGCTGTACCCTACCTGAGCATAGAATCGACCATAAGTCTCTCTTATTTCGGCGGGTGTCAATTTAGAGGAATCAACCCCCCAAATCGTGTTGTATGCATCCAACACTTCAGGCTTTTCCGGAACCAGAGTGACATTCTTGTACTGTTTGACGAATTCCAATACATCATTGAAAGGCTCCATTGCAGTATAGGGAGTACCATCATCAAATTGGATTCCCACGTCGACGACTCGATCATGCCTGAGAAATGCCATGAAGGGCACATTCAAAGTCAGGCCACCGTCTATTTAGATGAAGGAAGAAACAATCAATGTCTTTGTAACAATGGGGTCTCGTGTGACCAGGAGAACGTACCTGTCAGACCAATGTACTTTTCTTTTAAGACACCTTCGCCGGGTAATGGTTCAGATGTTCGAAGGAACGGGTTAGGAAATTGAGCTATTCGGGATATGTGTATCGTGTAAGAAATGGAATAAAACGTCATTTCAATTTCATTACAAACTCCAAAAGATGTCGCGAATGTACCTTCTTTGAATACCGGCTTTTGAATCAGTCTTCCTTCCAGTTCTTCAGGTAACGAGTCACACTAGAATCAACAGAAACGATGAGGTAGGTTCTTCTTACACAAGGAATAAATATGGAGAGACTTACACAATGTGCCTAGCAAGATTAAAAGCATTGAGTTGGCTTATCAGAAAAGGAAACGACAGCTCAAGACTTACTATGCGACCCAGAAACCAACGAGAAAATCCTGTCGTCTGAGACGTTAGAACTTCATAATAGCTCTGAAACGGCGATGACTCCATTGAACTCATCACAATCAGTTGTCTGCGCAGCAACAACATCATGTCAGACAAGACATTATTTGGGGTAAAAATGTGTAAAGACTCACGACAAGAAACTAGCTTCCGGGACTCTATTCGTCGACTTAGAATCTACGAATGTCCGCCCAAAGGCGTACGTGGGGCACCACCCCCAAAGTTCAGCCCCAATTTCATACGGATTGAATTCCCACGTTTCTGGGAACGTGGACAGCTCTGGAGCGTGTTTTCCAACCTACACGCAGAGGAATTCCATGAAAAATTGTCCATTGATTGACGAAAAATGCTTACATTGCTCTTGTCTCCTCCTGGCACTGGTCTTGAGAATGGCTTTATACCTTCCTTTAGGGGATGGTTCTGTCGTGTTGCAAGGTAGATTGGCATGGGCTAAGACACAGTTGCGGAACTGTAAGCGACGAGCTCTGAAAAATGAAAGCTTGCGAGCTTCAGCAACGTACTCCAGCCCCATTATGAATGAAGCCCTGCTGGTTTGATAACTTCATCCAGTCAAAGCCTATTCCGCTAGTGCCGTCTGTAGGTGTGAATATCCATCCCATGGCTAAAGATCTACGCAAAAGTTATGAGCACAAGTACTGAAGTCTGCAACTTTTCGTTGAACTGCCAAATTCTCACTGAATGAAGTCAGCCTACAAAGAAAAAGATATCAGGATTTACGAAAATACATTGATTTTCAAACAGACCTTAAACAAACGTACCAAAGTCACTGGAGTATGCGTGAGTACCTTGTCTTGTATGCCTATAAGTTTACCAAACTGTCAGTATGCTGAACGCAAAGAACGTAACTTGCACATGTTACCTGCTAATATTCTTCGGACGCCATTTGGCCTACTCAGAATATCCTTCAGCATAGCAGGGCAATCTTTCAGTCTTCCGTTACTTCCAAATCGAGCCAGTATATGTTGATACAGCGTTTCCGGATTTTGCTCTGCCAAGGTATTGTAAAGGCCTAAGGCGACTGCACCACCACTTATCGATGCAATGTATGTGGTAATGTCGTATAGGCCTTCGACCTTCAAAAACGAAAGTACCGCAGCTGCATCTATTAATGCTCTGAAACCGCCTCCTGAGAGTCCAACCCCAATGGTTGGAATGTCCTTTGAATGAACGCGAAACGATTAGAAAAGGTACGCAAGGTGTTTAACTTTGTATCTGACACAGAGATGCAACGAACAACCACACATTCTTATCATTGTATGTGGTAAATTCTCCTCCTGCCTGCTGTACGAGAAATCGCTTACCTCAGCAACCACAAGACTCTCATCGACAGACAGATATCGAGCGAAAGCAGCAACCATATGCTGTTTGCGATCAGCAACGAATCTGACCTCTGCCTTACTCAACGTTTGAATTGTGCTGACTTCGGCTGGCAGCAGAATCTCTGGGTTGAGCTCATAATCTGCAAAGCTCTCTTCTCTATCGCTTGCTAAATCATATAAAGCTACCGTCACTCTTGTAGCAGATAGTCGAGAAAGCCGTCGTCTAATAGGAGTAGAATGTTCAGATTGGCGACGGAAAATGCGCTGACCACATTCAGACCTCCTTCTAATTCTAGGGTACACCAATGGCAAGCGATCTGCAAATCCCTCTATATCATCGTCGTCCGCAGACTGCTTCACCTTACGTGGGAACATTTTTCGCATCGTTGCAGTGACTAATATTGGGACTTTGTTTTGTCCCCTGGCAAGGAAAAAACTTGACGATCGCTTCCCAGAGAGAAGCAGATCGATGTGTTAACTTGTGGTAGGGTATTGTTACAAGGTCTTAAAACGTTGTCCAGCCTGACGCGAAGCCTCCTGGAAGATCGACTTGAAATTGCGGTGTTTTCCCAAATTTCCAACTTTACACGCTGATGCAGAAGATAAACGCGCGTAGTTCCGAATAAAATATCAAATCGTCTAATTCCCTTACCGACTATTCATGGCATCGGCCAGTGTCTTCTGTTTTTATAAAGCATCAACTTGTAGTTCGACACCTTTACAAGCTTGACAACTATGTCATTTGCAGAAGTGGCCATCACGTTCAATGCAGCTACGAGCAACAATGATACGCTATCAGTGGCTCATGTATGGGATATTAGGTCAGGAGCGGCAATAGCTAGTTTGAAAAGTTGCCATGCAAGTGGCGTTGCATCCAGTGTTCTTCCAGTAGTCAATGCAGGAGGAAGAACGTGTGGTATCTTGGCTGTTGTATCTGATCGCCCTACTCTTCATTATTGGAGTTGGTTGAAGGTATAGGGAGCTTAGATCAACTTAATGAAGCAAAAAAAAAAACTGACCAAATTCGATAGGATCAACCACATACACGGATGACATTACCAGAAAAGATGGGATCGTTGGTTATAACACATTCTGGACTCTTTTGCGTTGGAGGAGGAGAGAGCGGCAAGCTATACGTGTGGGAGGTCAGGCCAAAAAAAAACACAACAGAAACATAAATTATTGCCTACGCTGAGAGCTGATTCTTTTTTCTGATTTTAGATCAGTACGGGCAGACTATTGAACGTGATCGACGCGCACTATCGAGCCATCCGCATCATGAAATTCTCAACAGACGACCATGCTCTCATAACAGCAGGCGACGACGCTCTATGCCATTCATGGAGTCTCTCAACCCTCTTTTCTAAATCCAAAAAACCTATACCAGACATCACATTAACGTCTCACACACTCCCAATAACCGACATGTACTTGTCAATGTCGCTATTACAATCTGCTCGAGCATACACTGCTTCGATTGATCGAACAGTAAAGACATGGCAACTGTATAGCAAAACACTGTTATTCACCATCTTGTTCCCAACACCGATAGTGTGTATAGCTGTGGATCCACCAGAGACGAGATTGTTCGCTGGTGGTGATTTGGGTGTGATTTATGGCACTGAGTTGTTTCCTAAGCAGGGTGATGGGAGTAGAAGGACGATGAGAAATAAAGGTATTGAGGATGGTGGTGCATTGACGTATAGTTCACACACGTAAGTTTTTGAATCCACAAACGTTAAAAAAACCCTCTGTCAAATCAAGATTCTGAACTTTTTATTTTTAGTGGCAAAATCACAGGCCTTGCTCTCTCATTCGATTCCACATTGTTGGTGTCAACGTCTATGGATAAGACTGCTATAGTATGGGATGTGATTTCTCGTCAAGCACTGAGAACATTCTCAGACCACAAAGGTATCATGCGCGAATGCCGAGGGATTTTTTGGTTGACGACGCTTCTCCAAATTGGCCCTGTTGACACCGTTTTGTGTGTTAGTGCCATTGACTGGTCTACATGTAATCATCCGACCACCAGACTTGTTGGATCCAAAATCAACATTGAAGAGCAGCACAGTGTCCACATTCAGACGACACATGACGTCCGACACGGATAATCAAGAAGTCGTGGCTGTACCAACACACATGGATGAAGAGCAGTCACGAAAACGGAAACGATCAGGTAAGATCCATGTGTACTCATCGCCAATGTTTTTCTCTCCAACATTGAAATTTCGTTCTTTCAGACTTTGTGGATGAGTTGCCATTATCATTACGACTAGCACATGATGCTTCAGGACTGGATTCAACACAATCAGAAGTAGAGCAATTGAGGAGTGAAATCGCTAGACTCAAACAAGTCAATAAGCAGTTGAAGACAGTTAATGACGAGTTGTATCAAGCTGCTGTAGGCCAGTTCTCGAAACAATCATAGAAGCCAAAATGTAAATTATATAAGCATGGGTCAGATATTAAAATTGTTATTTAGAAGAGATGCAAGTGTTTTATGTGTTTTTTACTTGGTTCACTACAGAGGGATTCCATCTCTCATATCGCTACGAGTAATTGGGGGGTTTAATGAGTTAGAACGACGTGAAATGTTGTGCATGTAAAAACAATTCTTACTTGTCTGTCTATTTCGCCATACATGAAGACTAGCAAGACACATAATCCGCCAAACACTGTTCCGGCTGCAGCTATTGTAAATGACCATCCGGCGCCTACAGCACTTTCTAGCGGTGTGATGACTAGAGCAGCGACAGCTCCGAAGAGTCCACGAATGAAATTATTGGTTGCAATAACTCCAGACGCATTCTTTTGGAAAAGCTCGACAAGATACGTAGCTGTTGTTGTCACAGCAATTAGTTGACCAAACCCATCTATCGAATTTGAAATTTAGTTGACGATGAATAAGGCAGGTAGAAAAGGGAAGGACTTGTCCAATTGCTGGATATCAGCAAAGCAAAACTTACAGATAAACTGTCCTATACAAGGGCCCCACCACGGGGCGCCCGCAGTGAGAAGCCAGCCATGTAAAAGCAGCCCTATTGGAACTATAGAAGCTCCTATTAAGCTTGAAGGAAGTCGTGACTCTGGCGCAACTTGGCCAGTTTTACTAGCTTTGCGAGCTCTTTCGTAGAAGAAGTCGGCAGCCCATCCACCTGATTCAAAGAAAGCAGAGAATCAATTTTTGGATATCACAATCCATGAAGGAATCAGTGGCTTCCCGGGAGACGTATCTGGCACAAGATAATGTTCTTACCAACAGCAGATCCAAACATCAATCCAAGTCCCATCGCCATATACACAAGGCCACTCTCCAAAGCACTGAATCCATACAAGCTCTGATAATCACGCGCAATACTCGTGTTTAAGAAGTAAAGTGCAGCGAAACTAGCACATGCGAATGCCGTGACCATCCACACACTGGGATAGTACATCACGGCCAAAGTTCCCACAGGGGAGAGCACACGTCGCTTGAATGGATTCTTCAAGAGGTACGCCATCGTTATCGGGGGATATTTCAAGTGATCATATCCAACTGGAACGAAGGTTTCTAGATATGAAATGAAAATGTGGGGTAGGTGACGATGATAATTAGCCGTTGTTAATATGATAGACGAGTTGGTTGGAAATGCTAGTGTACCTGGTAGAAAGAAGAAGACAAGGACAAACGCGACAAAACCAAGACCAGCGAGTACCCAAAACAGCGAGCGCCAGTTTAGGAGGCCCGTAATTACGCCTCCCAGCATCTAAAAAACCGCAGTTAGCTACAAAAAATCATTGATCATGGAAAGGCTCGAAAGATTGTCGAACGACTCTACTTGTACTCACGGGACCAATTATAGGTCCAACGATCTGCAGCCCCAAGAATGCGCCCATGGCTCGTCCTCGTTGGTGCACGGCTAGTTGTGAAAACACTCGCAATCAGCAAAATACCAACGTGACCAATCACTATGGCGTGTCTACTCACGGAACACATCACCAACTATGCCGGCTCCTATAGCGAGCACTGGGGAGCATCCCAGAGCTTGCAGCGCCCTCAGCAGAAAAAGTTGCCACACTGAACTTATGAAACCCAGCATAATGGATGTGACAAAGAACAGCAATGTAGAGACCAAGTATACTATTCTGCGACCGTATACGTCACTTATCGGGGCAAGGAACAATGGGCCTACTGCTACCAGCAACACGTATACTGTGATTGAAGCGTTTATCACTACATCTGTAGTCTGCAAATCGTTCTGTAGGTTGACGACCGCCTAGACAATGAAACAAAATTTAGGTCAGTTATGTACTAATATGCACGCTGCAATCGCTCGAACGGTCTTGCGCGGGACGGTCTTGCGTGGGTGGTTGAAGTCAATCTTACTGCTTGACGTGGCAGCGAATATGAGCACGCAGTACATCAAGCATACCGGATAATAGAAGGTTGTGGACATCGGAAGCTATAGAAGATACATATCAACATTCAAGGCCTCCAATACAAGTCAATCAACGTTTCGTAAAATACGTACAAGAAGTGCTGTGAATGAAACCACCCCTACAATCCATAGCTTCTGCATCGAATTGAAACGTTTATGAAACTTCCATTCAGCGAATTCGGATTCCGGTATCGGGGGTGAACCACCTTTGGCGTCGCCTTTCGACTCGAATGACTTCCTCATAGCACTAGCTACTGAAACTGCAGCCAATTCCGGCGACAGGATGGAGTAAGAAGCATCTTTTCCAACTTGTTCCGTAGACCCGGCTTCAGGCTCGACAAAGTCTCTGTAAGTACTTGAAGTGCTCTTGCGACCAGCACTTTGGAGCTCGGATGCATTGCTTTTTCGCCGCATTCGGGGGATGACCAGAGCGTCATCGTTCGTTTGGGTAGGATCCATAGTTTCATACTCTCTCAAGTAATTGTAGCCTTCAAAATCGACCTACAAAGACAGATCCGTTACAGGCTGAGGTCAAAAGCGTTGATCGTGGAAAAATGTTGAAAAGTTCGAATGTACGTACAGCTCCAGCTGTTAAAAGTGACACGGGAACGTGCGATGCCGACATTTTAGAACCTCTACGCTCTCTTATGGGGTTGGATGCGGGGGGAGAGTCTCCTGCCAGGAGAGCAGCAATGTTTCCAAGTGAACTATCACCAGTTCCTGTGATTGGACTGGCGGCCGGAGTCAGCGAAATCTTCGAGCCTCGTCGTTCACCCATATTGGCCTCTGCTTTGCCTGCTTCACTAGATAATTGTGTGAGCTGTAAGCTTGTCCGAAGTGTTTTTTGTTGGGGTTGCTTCAGACTTTTAGCTCAATTACTGATGAAGTAAGACATAGAAGGATAGTTGAAAGTGAAAAGTAGTCAGTCACATCGAAATGTCGCGTATGCCACTATGAACTTTGCATCAGAGAAGTCTTCGCGTTTCGTTCCAGCTAAAGCAGGTAATATCGTCACAATCACGTCCCTTCGATCAACTGAACTCAAGTTGTGATTTCATTCTTTGCGAGCGACTTACTCGTATTGCCTTTCTGTCCTTGTTGGTGTCTCGATTCGTCTTCCTGTCAACGTTTCCCTCAACATTCGAAAAGCACAGATTTTTGTCAGGCTGTGAAATCCTAGGGATATTTGTACCATAGGAGGTGAGTGTAGCGAATCAGAATCGTATATTGATGGTATTTAAACACTTCTCCGACTGAGTCAATACCAAGTTTAGACAAAGATGTTTGCGAAAACACGACCAGTGTTAACACAACTAAGCAATGCATCATCGCAACAAGCGGTGAGGAGTCTAGCTACCATAGCTCCTGAGGCGGCCGCCGCTCCTCCTCCAAGAGTACATGGAGGCCTCAAAGACACTGACCGTATATTCACAAACTTGTATGGACGACACGACCATCGACTGACATCCGCCATGAAGAGAGGCGACTGGTACAAGACAAAGGAAATCCTGCTGAAAGGCGACACTTGGATCATCAATGAAGTGAAGGCTAGTGGGCTACGAGGTCGTGGTGGTGCTGGTTTCCCTTCTGGTCTGAAATGGAGTTTCATGAACAAGCCTGGTGGTCCCGATGGTCGCCCTCGTTATTTGGTCATCAATGCTGATGAGGGTGAACCGGGTACCTGTAAAGATCGTGAAATATTGAGAAAGGAACCACACAAACTTGTTGAAGGGTGTGTATGATGTACATAGGTCTTTTCTTGTTGTGATATGATTTCGTTCTGTTACTTTCAACTGTGTGGTGCTACCATTTGCCATTGCCTATTCTTACGCAACTCCTTGACTAGATGTTTGTTGGCTGGACGAGCTATGAATGCTAATGCCGCATATATCTATGTTCGAGGTGAATTTTATAATGAAGCTTCCAATCTTCAAGAAGCCATCACTGAAGCCTACAAGGCTGGCTTGATTGGAAAGGTAAGAAAGAACGATGGGTCGCTCTATGCCTCAATTTGCTGAAGATGTTGTCAGAGACATTATACCAGTCAGTTACATGTTCCGAAAGGATCGGTTTTTTAGCACCTTTGCCCGTGGCAGAGCACTCCTAAAGCAATATTTTGATTCCTTCAAATTTTATCTAGAACGCATGCGGTAGTGGATATGACTTTGACGTATACGTACACCGTGGTGCCGGTGCCTATATTTGTGGTGAAGAAACCGCCTTGATTGAATCTCTCGAGGGTAAACAGGGTAAACCTCGTCTTAAGCCTCCATTCCCAGCCGATGTCGGTGTCTTTGGATGCCCAACCACTGTCGCAAATGTAGAAACCGTAGCTGTAGCACCCACCATCTTGCGTCGAGGAGGATCATGGTTTGCCGGATTCGGCCGTAAGCGTAATGAAGGTACCAAACTATATTGTATCTCAGGCCACGTCAACAATCCATGTGTCGTTGAAGAAGAAATGAGTATTCCATTAAAAGAACTAATTGATAAACATGCCGGTGGTATTCGTGGTGGTTGGGATAACTTGCTTGGTATTATACCCGGTGGATCATCTGTACCTATCTTGCCCAGAAAGACTGCTGAAACTGTATTGATGGACTTTGATGCTTTGAAGGACGTCCAATCTGGGTTGGGTACTGCTGGTATCTTTGTCATGGATAAAAGTACTGATGTAGTCAAGATGATTTCACGATTGAGTGCCTTCTACCAACATGAATCGTGTGGTCAATGTACACCATGTCGTGAAGGAACTGGATGGATGGCCTCTATGATGAAGAGATTTGAAGAGGGTAATGGTCGTATTGAAGAAATTGACATGATTGAAGAAATATCTCGTCAAATTGAAGGTCATACTATCTGTGCTTTGGTAACTAGTTTACTCACACGCAACAAAAAACGCTTAGCAGGACTGAAGGTATTCACCGATTGTTTATCTATAGGGTGATGCTGCGGCTTGGCCAGTACAAGGATTGATTCGTCAATTTAGACCTGAATTAGAGGCCAGAATGAAGGATTACGCTGCCAAGCACGGCACAGTCAAGAGAATTGCTGGCACAAGCGTTCGACCAGGGAGCCAACCACAGCTCGGTCATTAGATAATGGTAGTGTTGTTGTTTCTTTGCTCTAAGAATATATCTCCCGAATCTCACGTAACATAGGATAGCTTTGTTGAGAAAGTTGGGGCTCGCTTGCTTGGCGAGTAAATTACTTTTGTTGTTGTTCAACACAAGAAAAGCTTCGATAGCTCTATAGCGAACTCGCAACTGCGTAATCTCCGAAGTTCCTACGCGTTTCATCAAACGCAACCCTTGAAATCCTAGACTTCATTATATTTGTTGTTAATCGGCAAAGTTTGGATTTTAGTGATTCATGGAGTTTTTGATCGGAGGCCTCCGTAGACAATGAAACGTCCTCTATTTATTAACCATAGAGGAATAGATCATTGAACAACCAAAAAAGAGTAACTACCTATACCTCAAATAATGGCATCGAAACAAGCTTTCACATCCCACTCGATCTGGTCTGGTTTCTACAAGAAGGCAATCAAGGAACGACAAGCACAATTGAAACTCGTGTTTCCTGATCTATTCACTCCTGCTCTTGCTAATAATGGTGTCCCATTGTCTCAATCTCCATCACATAATGGCAGTACTGTTTTCCAACACGATCAACAACCACAAACGGATGCTAATGGCAGTGGTGTTGCTATGAATCGGTCGTTGGGTAGTCAGGGACTCAGTGACGGTGCTGCTGAAGAGGCGTTTCCTATACGTGGTTTGGACGAGCAGATTGCTGACAATATGATTGAGGTATGTCATACTGTTATTTGTGTCGTTTTTTTTGTGACTTGTTTATGTTTGCTTTTGCTTCCGTTCTCTCCATTGATGTCTTTGTCGGTGCGTTTGATCCCAAGTTCTAACGCTCACTTTCTCTCGACAATTAGAACTGTGTCGGGTAAGCCTTTTTAAGTCAAAAAACTATCGTTAACTAAAATCATTGTAATGCTTACATATTTCAACGTATCCTCTTCTTAGAACTCTCGGTCTACCCGTCGGTCTCGCGCTGAACTTTACCATCAATTCAAACCCAATCATCATTCCAATGTGTATGGAAGAGCCATCTGTAGTAGCTGCTGCTTCAGGTGCTGCAAAGACCGTCTCTTGTTTTGGTGGTTTCACTGCAGTGACTACAGAACGGAATATTATCATTGCTCAGGTCCAATTGTTGGATGTCAAGAATGTGGCCCAGGCTGCTGAGATTGTACGTTTCATCCTTGTTTTCTCTTCGTTCCTTTCTTGCGTCTTGATCTGTCTCAACCATCAACGCCTGCAAACTTACCCCAACTTGCTCTCTACCTAGTTGAGAAGCAAGAGAGAATCCATCTTAGAAGTCGCAAACCAATTCTGTGAATCCATGGCTAAACGTGGTGGTGGTGTTAAAGACGTCACTGTTCGAATGGTGCCTCGTTTTGGTCAGGATTCTTCTACCGCCATGGCATCGAGATATTGGTTGGTCGTACATCTTCATATTGATGTATGTGATGCTATGGGTGCAAATTGCGCTTCAACTGTCGCTGAAGGCACTGCTCCATTCTTGGTTGGTTTGACCGGTGGTCGTGTTGGATTGAGAATTGTTAGTAATCTGTGCGTTGAACGTCTTGCAAAGGTATGTGGAAGGAATGTCGTTCGGTTTTGTCATTTCATGCTAAATTTCCGAGCCATTTTTTGCTGAAGTATTTCATAATTCCAACTTTTTCGTTTAGGCAAGTTTCAAAATCCCAGTATCCGGAATGGCATACAAAGCTCTCACTGGCTCAGATGTTTGCACTCGTATAATTGACGCCTACCAATGGGCTCTCGACGATCCATTCCGTGCCACAACTCACAACAAGGGTATCATGAATGGTATTGACGCTGTAGCTCTCGCCACTGGTCAAGATTGGAGAGCTATAGAAGCCGCTGCTCATGCTTGGGCTGCTGGTGCTGCCGATGAAGCTCTCTTAAAAGATATGAGTGTGCCCAACCATTATAAGCCATTGACAAAGTATTGGGTTGATGCTGATTTCTTTTATGGTGAATTGGAATTGCCAGTATCTGTTGGTATTCGCGGTGGTGTGTTGAAGACCAATCCTGTTTATACTTACACTTTGGGAATGATGGGAAATCCTTCTGCAAAAGAGCTTGCAATGGTACAGTGTTGTTATGATATTTTTTGCTGCTGTAACCGATGATTAGTGACCAACTTGCTCCTTCCCTTCTACAGTGTATGGTATCTGTTGGGCTTGCTCAAAATCTTGCTGCTCTGAGAGCCTTGTCAACTGAGGGTATTCAACGTGGCCATATGTCTTTGGTATGCATCTGTCGCAACTTTCATTTTTTTGCCCTCACGTTTCACTTGCGCCAAGCTTGGGATCTCACTCCAAAAACACGAACCATTCCATTTAATAGCATGCCAAGAATATTGCAGTCGCATCTGGTGCTCCTCCTCATGCCATCTCCGAATGTGTCGAATACATGATTGAATCAAACCGTATCTCATTGGCTGCTGCTCGTGAATACTTGATGGCTCATGAACTTCATGATACTGTTGAGAGAATCAAGAATGCCTCAACAGAATCAAAGCCTACGCGGATGAAGAACTTGAGTATATTCTACTTTGAAGAAGCTGTCACTCCTGATGGAAAGGAAAAGTTGCCTGGTGTAGAGGATCATGTCACTCTCAACATTGCCTTTCAGACTGTTGGAAAAAAGCCCATCTCAAGTAAGCTTATATATTCCGTTATCCGTTATCGTTTATCTGTCCTCGTAGCGCATCTCTTTTTGTTGCTCACGCACAACTTTTCTCTCTCACACAGTGGAATTGGTACCAGATCAACCATCACCCAATCCATTAATGATTGCTCTCTTTGGAGAGAAAACACATGCCTGGTTGACTTGGGTATTTGCATTGCTAGACTCCGTCAGGCTCTCAGTATCGGGACCAGAACGTGCCAACGTTTTGCTATCTCGTAAACTCAAGGTCTTGTCGGTCTTGCTCAACCTGGTGGTCCGTCGTCTTATGGTATCCTTCCCCAAAGAAACTCGTCGTTTCGTCGATCGTATCTTTGCCGACGTACGTCGTAGAAAGAGTCAGGGAAGTCCCACTCGCCGTCATCCTCGACCTCCTTCAGTGCAAGTCTATGTACAAAGCACCAAGGATGAGATGAGACCCGATCAAACTGAAGCAAACACATCACCATCAACACTGCCAGCTAGTATTGTAACAGATGCTCCTACCACTGGAGGTACAAAGCCCTTAGGTGGTCTTGATTGGGACTTGTCTAAGTCTCCTGCCTTCCAACGTGATGTATTGGCTGGTTTAGATCTAGAAGATGCACCTGAATTGCTACAAGTTGGACTGCCTCTAATGCTAGCCTTATGGCAAGTCTTTGAAATCCGTGTAGTCCAATGGGTAGGACACCGTGATCTGGTCCGTGAGCTACTTGACGAACAGCGTCGCGTCATATCTAATCTAGTAGCTGCACCACTTGGAGCTGGGTGGTTGTCATCAGGCATCAATGAAGGACTTCCTTGGATGAATAGTAGTGCCTTCAACGCCGATACCGACAATAGCAATAGCTTGGCTGCTCCATCATCGCTAACAGTATCTCGTGAAAAGTTCCGAGAACTTATGACCATCCATGGCAAACGATTCCAAGTCACCCTCTTATTATTATGTGACGCCGTATCGCTCGGACCACGAGCAACCACTGCACCAGTATTACATTTTTTGCGTAAATTGGGTGGATATCTTGAATGGGAGCAAGCTCGGTCTCACGATATATCGCCAAGCCGTCTAGAACGTGATGTTCTTGCTCTAAAGACTCCAGAAACAGCAATGACTACACCAGCAGCCAATGGATTTATAGCCTGGTTGGAAATCATCCAAGGATGGACTGTTGACACTATATATGAATGTGCTGTAGGTACTGGTGAAACTCCATTAGATTGCTTGTCACCCTTTGGCGCAATGGCCCAGTCTGCTGATAACTCGGAAGCACAATCACCTACTACTGCCTTGTCTGTACCATATACTCCAGATGCATCAAATGCCAGTGAAGAATTGCCATTGCCTGGACACGTATCAGCAGTACTACTCCTGTCTATGGCACCTGCCAGCCAACGCAGACACAGCCATGGCAACCGTCAACGTCTCCCACAATTGTATCGCCGTCTTGCCCAACAGATTACCGAATTTATCAAGTATACCGATCGGCAAAAGCAAAAACGAGAATTATTAGATGCTGCTGATGCACTAGGTGCTGGATTTGAACCATCTAGAGTGCTCAAAGGAGCTCAACTATACCGTCGTTATTATGAAGTCGCTACCTTGTTTGGAGCTACTGACTTGGACCGAATCAACGAAGTGGTTGATGATGATGATGATGATGAGAAAGAGCCGCCTTCGTCGTCTTCGTCCGGATCGCAAATCTTTGAATTTGCTGGAGAAGAACTCTGAAAAGGGAATGATAGAAGCTAGAAACCAAAGATCTCAAAACAACACAAAAACATCTAGAAAGGATAGCCCTCATTGTATTTATATGCCAACTGTTTTATTTTGTACAGGCATGGACTTTACTTTTTGTTGCAAATACTACCAGGTTAAATATTTTAAGTTGAGTTTATTTTATTCGTAATCCTGTAAGGGGATGCTGGGATATCGTCCGCTTGCAGAGCCTGTAGATGGTGACCAGCCACAGACGACTAAGCTGATTCTATGCCAGTTTGCGACTCTTGGTCACGGTTTGGCAATGATTTTATTATAGCTCGACAGCGTTGCACGATCTAAGGAAAGATTAGACCCTTAGTGGACATTTCATTGATGACTGCTTTGGTATATGTTAACTTACGAATCGATCTGCCTCGTGACAAGCAACAAGTGGAATGATTCCTTGACAGGGGACATCTCTGAGAGACTTCTGAACTAACTAATAGAGTAGAAACAGTAAATAAGTGAATGATAAGCCTCAAATGGATACATACATGGAGAGTCATTCTGTGGATACTGAGAAACCGCTCACCGTTGGCAGCGATGTATTCGCGATACTTCTTATTGTCGAATTCTCTCGATAGCTCGATAGAGGAGTTGCAGTTGCTTTAATCCACCAAATTTCTTATCTTGACGTAATTGGCCATTAATAACAGGGAAAACAGGGCCATACTGCTTTTGGTACTCGAGTTCCGCGAGATACATTAAGGCAGCGACTGCTGATTGGCCTACTGCGTCTAAACCTTTGGCAACTTTGACTGCTCTCCAGACGTGATAGTAACAGTCGTGCGAGAAGTCAACTATGTAGTAGCGATGGTAAACACCAAAGACTACAACTGGAGTGCTTCTTATAAATAAAGTTTGTTCATTGTTGCCCGTCTGTTGGCTTAGTGCAGGTTTGGTCAATGAGATCGTGCTGGGTCCTTGCTGTGTAGTGTTCATTGGTGTTAATGAAGGAGGGTGGATAATTATCGGTAATAATCTGTCGATCCTAGTGCGTTCGCCGGGCACCGCAGTAAATATTCCCATGTTCAGAATTCTAGTGAATG
Source organism: Synchytrium microbalum (assembly GCF_006535985.1). Taxonomy (NCBI): domain Eukaryota; kingdom Fungi; phylum Chytridiomycota; class Chytridiomycetes; order Synchytriales; family Synchytriaceae; genus Synchytrium; species Synchytrium microbalum. Next base: position 183,335 of record NW_022158389.1, on the reverse strand, counting down.
GAGATGTCATAAGCAAACGATGCAAGTTGTATGTTGATGAATCTTCACGTCATGTGTACCAATGAGAGCGGACGAGAAATGGACTTCTAATGATGCACGTACCAGGCAGTAGACCGAATTAAGCGGTAGCAAGGCAGCGAAATAGCAACAGTTCACGTTGTTGTGGTTGGTGTACGATGAGATTTCCAAGAACATCCAAATGTAAATTGTAGATTAAAGGAAGATTTCATGATTGAATTCCTCTACTCCTGTTTCTCAAAAGCTTGTGCTGACTTGCTTCGTTTGATGCGACGTGTGGCAAACTTACGATTTGAAGGACGTTCCGACCATGGCCAAAATTGTTCTCTGACTTCCATTTGCTAATTCTACTACCCTCTATCCATTGCATGCACCTCGAACACGACCAAACAGAAGTGCTGATGCAAGTTGAAGGCCCTTAACAAAGGAAAGGATGTATTAATACATGATCTATATAAATAGAATATAATAATCATATGTTCAATATGAAGGTTTTTTTTCCTAAAAGTCAAACACCCTTCCTTTTCGTTCCCAGTCTCCATATCTGGTTGGCTCACGCCCTCGGGGCCCACCAATTTCCCCCGTAATTGGATTCTTATCACCAATCCATCCACCAACCTCCCCAGTAATTGGATTTTTATCACCAGTCCATTCAATATCTGATGCCACTTTACTTGGCGCATCAGGATGAGCTTTCCCCATTTTAGAATCAGCTTCTGCCTGTTTAGCAGCATTCTTCAACAATTCTTCCATTTCCTTTTGCTGCTTTGCGTCTCCTAGTGGTGGTGGACCTGGCCTTTGGAATTGGTTGTTGTTGAATGAGGTTGATGTTGATGAGAAGAGGAGTGAGCGGTGGGATAGTGGAGTATAGAGGATGCGTTTTGGGAGTTTCATTACTGTACTGTGAGTCGATTTATTGTCTATGCGATCTCTGTTTTGCTTGTTTGAATTGCGACCGATTTTGCGAAGTGACATCACCCTTTAACAATCCAAGTTATCGAGAAGACCCACACCATCACAAACATACGATCATGAGTTTGAAAAATGAGAAAACTAGATATATTTTTTTGGTTCTGTTACGAAAAAAAAGGGAATTATACATATGGATTTGCAAACGAAAATGATGACTTTTTTTGAAGTGTTTCTTAGACGGTTTTGCCCAAGTCCCAAGTTGTGACGTTCCCTATTTAAATCAGAGTCCATCTTTTTGATTGCGCCCCTATTAACGATCAGCTGATGGCGATCGGTTAGGAGAGATGCCTCGTTCATTACTCCACGGTGATGCGACACTACTGTTGTATACGTTATACGGTGTTGGTAGTGGAGCGTGCTGTGGTGACAATGGTGGCGAGTAGGATGATATGGATGCACCCGATGATGATGCAGATGAGATTGAATTGTTTCGGTACAAGTCCATTCTATATGCTGGTTGTTGTTGTTGTTGGATGTGTTGCTGTGGTTGAGGTTGCTGCTGCTGTTGGATAGTAACTCTCATATCATCCAACCAGTGTACGTTTACTGTAAGGCGTTGTATTTCGTGCATCAATTCGGCCCTTTGACGATCAATATGTTCTATAGTCCATCCCTGTTTATTGGGTACTTCGGGCTGCAAAGCGGTAGCGGTAGCAGCAGTATGATTATAGGTGAATGGAAGGGTATTGGTATGGGTATTATTTTGGTGATTGTTGTCACTACTACTGGTATTGTGGTGGTGGTAGTAAAGGCCATTACTACGCTCCTCTTCTTCTTTTCGAGCTACAGCAGCTTGAGCTAAAGTAGATGCTTGCAGGAGGGCAGCAAAAGGAGAATCTGGTGCAATAACATCGTCTACAGGATCCGGTGATGGTGTTCGTTCGATTCCCGTCATGCTACTTGAATCGGCAGATCCACCGCTGATTACACTAGCACGTCTACCAGATCGGGCTCCAAAACGTTTAGCAGATGATTTAGTATCTTCTAGTCTATTTGGCTTCCATCTAACTTCTGTCTTGTCTGTGTTTGGATGAACTCCCGGAAGGAGTGCAGAGTGAGTGTTTCGTTTTCTCCTTTTGAAGACAGCACTCTTCATAGATACTGGACGTTGTACGCCATGGAGCTTGAAGTAAAGACCTATATATACGATTTCGTTGCCATGCGATTAGCGTTTGTTTTGATTTTACACATCATGGGTTTTGAAAAAACGTATCAATCGGATGAACTCACCGCAAGCATTGCATATGACGCTTCCATGGTCGTCGCGTCTCCACAATGGAGTTTGAGATGTTCCACAGTTGGAGCAAGTCATCATATTGTTGGAACCCATTGTCCATTCCTCCGTATTTGCTACTACAGATCTGGAGCTTTGCTCGTCATAATATTGGTCGTTGGATACACCCATGATTTCAGGGAGCTTTGCTGGATGCCGTGGGTGTTAAGGGCAATGATAACGATCTGGTCGTTCTGTCGTTCCTCCGCCAATACAAAGCTCTACTACAAGTTTGTGACTTTCGGTTGATGGTGGGTATATAGAGGTCACATTCTAGTGTGTCACTCCAGATGGAAAACCCTTTTTTTGTTGATTCCACTAGATTAATCTTCCTTCTATCGCCGACAACGAAAATCCCCAGAGAGAACGGTGAAGTTGGAATTGTCTGCATGGATTCTTGCATTCTCCTTCCACGCTTGCTGCCATGCATGCAGAGGTTGTCTTCCGATCCACCTCTTTGAATGTGGTCTCGTCATTTGTTGTATTTAAATACGACCGCGACGAGGTCATCGATGAGCCGGAAGAAAACAGCATATCGATTCCAAATGCAATAAACCACAGTAGAAAGGTCTCCAAAGTCCTTCACCAAAGACAACGTTCCGATGTTTCAAAAATCACATCAAAGCACTCACGAAGGGTCAATGGAAGCTTTCAGAGACAAATAAAATCTATATCGTTAGCAGATCTAGTTTGTACGTGTATCTAGTCAGTTGAGAAGCGCTCTCGGCTTTGAACCCCAATTAATCAAAGTTCATCCAAATGTGCACACATTCTAAATCTTGACATTTTCACCAAGCAAGGCAGCATGGTAGCTCAATTATGGGTCGACAAGCACAGGCCATCCACTCTAGACAAACTAGATTATCACAAGGCATTGTCAGAACAGTTGAAAGCTCTTGTACGTTCAATCAATTCACATTATGTGATTTCTTCAGACTGCGCAACATTCCAAACGTCAATGCCATGATCATTATCCATTGACTCAGATAAAAATATTCAATATTTCTAGGCATCTGCCGGGGACTTACCTCATTTGCTCGTCTATGGACCATCAGGAGCTGGCAAAAAGACGCGCATCATGGCGATTTTACGTGAAGTGTTTGGAACTGCTGTCGAAAAGGTAATAATCCACTAGATGTTGGGTTTCTGGACTTTTGATAAACATTGAATGTCGAAGATTGCTGATGTGTTGGTGCTGAGCTGTCAGTGTAATGGTGGGTTGACAAAATGATCACCCCTTCGTTATTAGATCAAGACAGACGTCAAAGTGTTTACAACTCCATCGAATGTGAAGAAGGAGATACATATCGTATCTAGTAACTATCATATTGAATTGACTCCAAGGTATTTGGCGTTCCGCTGGAAACAACATGCATTCAGTGACTCTAACTTCAACATTCAATCTCTTTTCTCAAAGTGATGTTGGAATATACGATCGTGTGATTATTCAAGATCTTCTCAAAGATATTGGACAAACGCAACAAGTGGATCAGAACGCCAAACGTGCATTCAAAGGTAAACCACAAAAAAAGACACACAATCAATTTATGGCCAAACACCATTTGTCGATCACGCAATCACATTCTCACATACGCATTATCTTCTCATATAGTGGTAATCATCAATGAAGCAGATACATTATCACGAGATGCACAAGCTGGATTGCGACGTACAATGGAAAAGTACATGGGCAATCTACGTATCATCATGTGTTGCAACTCGACATCCAAAATTATTTCACCTATTCGATCTCGATGTCTATTGGTTCGTGTGCCTGCTCCCAGTGTTGAAGAGGTAACGAGCTACAAGGCTTCGAATCATCCGATCGCATAGCATTGTGTTTTTTTCGTTGACTCCACTTACATAGATGATGACTGGCCTGCAACGAGTAGCACACAAAGAAAGTGTGAAACTACCAGAAGCCTTCGCTCGTAAATTAGCAGAAGAAGCTGATGGAAATATGAGAAAGGCTGTATTAATGCTGGAAGCTGCCAAAGTACAACAATATCCATTCACTGATGATCAGATTGTGACTAAACCTGATTGGGAAGAGTTTACTGCCAATGTTGCTCGTGCCATCTTGAGAGAACAGACGCCTGCCCAGTGAGTGTATATTGGTTTAGCAAAAGCATCTTGATTTGCTTGGCAAAATGTGATGCTTTTTTTTGCTTTCAGGTTACTTGTGGTTCGAAATTACCTGTATGAACTGCTGACACATATGATTCCTCCAGACATTATCATTCGCGTAAGAACCGTGTCATGGCTTGTGTTGTTGAAAGCACTCAACCAACGGACTCCCACCAATATAGACTTTGGCACTGAATCTAGTAAAGGATGTCTCTGAAGAAATGAAGGGCAACATTGTTGAATTGGCAGCTCAATACGTGAGTAGAAAAGGAATGTGTTGAAGGAACGTGATGTTTGTACAGATGTCGTCAAACACTTTTTTCTCCTTTCGTTTCGTAGGAACATCAAATCCGACTTGGATCCAAACCCATAATTCATCTTGAAGCATTTGTCGCAAAGTTCATGTCCCTCTACCGTCGCTGGATAGTGGAATTTCAAGGTTGAAGCTAGAGGATGTTTGAAATGGAAATGTTACAAAACAAGAGCTGTCTGTCAAGATGTAAATAATATTGTATTGCTGAGTTGTATACAAGGAGGGAAACAAGAGAATTGCTTGTTTAAACTATGAATTTCTGCAGTGATGGATTGCTATTGATTACTCTATTAGGTCTGACAGCCTTAATGTTTCTGGGTTTCTTGGCACCTTCTTGCTCTTTACGTAGTATCCTCTCTACTTTTGGACTGGGCGGTATGTATGGCTGTTCTTCAGACAGTGCTCGTTCCAAAGTATAGTCATTAGGAGCCTGTTTACCTAGCTCTAATGCTTGTTCAGCTAGTTCTATTTTCAGTTCTTCTCTCCTCTTTTCACGAGTGACTATGTTCATGGCGTGTGTATGTGCCTTGTGTCTTTCCCATAGCACTAGTTTGATGCGAGACATGGTCATCCGTAGCTACGTGAGAAGAAGACGGTGAGCTTGATTAAGATTGACGGTGTGCCGACTGACTGCTTCTGAGGAAGGAAAAAAACCTGCGAAAATAGATTATCGAGTCCATTTCACTTACTCTCTTGACACGAGTCTCATGAGGAAAAAAGTACCTAAACCGCCTAGCTTCCTCCCCCTGCGAGGCCAATAGATTCTGTTCTTTGATGCATACAAACCAGAGCTTGTGCAAGTCATCAAAGCTCTTTTGTCGTAGTTCTGATGCATCCCATGCTCGACCTAATACATAGAATACACGAGTTAGAGAATGAATGAAATATACATATGCAACGAATTCGAATCAAAACTCGTCTTACCTGGAGCACCTTCCTTCCACCTCCAACCATCTTTAGCATCGTCGAAAAACTCGCCCAATCCTCGATTAACGATAGAAGATGTAAATGTCCGACTAGTGTATCGCGTCCATGCTATGACGGACGGTGCTCTAGTTAGAGCTAGCTGGTTTAAACACGCTCTAATCATCATCTTTATATGAGCGAATGTGTTGGACGAGGTATTTTTTTTTTTGTCGCTTCCAAACATCACAAAAAACATTGACAGCTTATAAAATTATTTAAGGACGCTACAGCAATGACACAACAGCAACAACCATCATCACCTTCAGCCTTCCACGAAGCCGTATCCCTCATCTTTGCCCGCTGGACTGCCCTCCAAATAGCCATAACTCACGAAACCGCAGGCCCATCAACAGCATCTCTCGCAAATACACTCCTCGACGATATACTCCACTACGTATCATCCACAAACTATGCATCGCTAGATCCATACGATGTCGCTGAGGGAATCGAAGAGTACTTTGCCAACGTGCTCAAGATTGCATTGGAAGACGACTCGGGAGTGCAGGTTGCAAAGGCTGTTATTAGTGTGTATAATCAGATTGTGAATAAGGGGGATTTGTCAGAGCTGGTGAGGCTGAGGGGGTTGCAGAGTAGTGGTGCGAGTGGAGTTGGGAGGAGTCGGTTGCAGGCTGAAGAGGACGATGAGGAAGGTTTGACTGTAGACGATGATGGTGAAGAGGAGGATGAGGAGGATGATGGTATGAATGTGGATGCTGATGGTGATTTCGATCTTCAAGGATCGGCACCAACTGGTAGTAGAAGGAATCAACGAATGCAAGTTGATACCCAACCTGTAATAGATCAAGATGGGTTTGAACTCGTTACTCGTAAAGGCAAAAGAAGGCAATAAGATTATAAGGCTGCTAGATAGCTGTATTAGATTGTTTGTAATGATATTCGCATCTTTGTAAAGGCATCAAGTGAAAACACATATATAGATTGCAACTCTTTGAAACAATGATTGGTTGTGGTTCAAATAGGTGATTTTATTTTATCTTCGTATGTTATGAAGAGAAACACCACACTACTTTGGACAAGTCAACCCCTTTCTAGTGGTTCCAAATCATCGGCAACACACACAATCCCTTTGGACCGAAGTTTGAAACGACAGAGGTCTCGATAGTCAAGTGACGGCTTTATATTACTGACTACAGGTTTGGTGCGATGGTGTCAGCGGCTGGCGAAGTTCAGCCTGCCTTCAAAGCTCCGACTCTGGAAGATCCTCCGACTACAGCAATGTTGGAACCAGAAGCACTATTATTGTTACTATTAGGGCTGTTGTTGGGGATGGCCATCATAGAGCGGACTTGATTATCATGTTTCGTATCTAAAAATGGTTTGGCTTTTGGAGATATAGATTCCTTCATACTAGCACCTGTAGAGACGAATGATGGCAAGATTGGTTTGGTTTTGGATACACGTAAATCAATAGGAGATGATTCAGCAGATGAAGCCGATTCCGTAGAGGATCGAGATTAGCTGGAAGAAGACGACTCGCTGTAGTGTGAAAAGGGTTGTTGAGTTAGTGTCTGGGAACAAGGAAATCAAAGACAGAGAGAGAACACAAATACAAAGTACTGACGACGAAGGCGAAACTACTGATTAAGTCGACGAGCACACCTTTTTATCCAGCACCATTAGACACCGCAACGCCACAGGAGTTCACATTCTATAGAATAGTCAGATTGTTGGTTAGCATGACGACCATAAAAACAAAGGCAATATTAACAAACGTTCTATAAATACACACGTTACCTTTGCAAGGCCCGAAATTTAGGCTTTACGTTGAGCCATGATTCCTTCCAATTGCTTCCTCATATCTTCCAGCTCGAGATCTGTAGCTTCCACTTCCTTTTGCAGCGACAAGTTCTTTGATTGGAGTGCAGCTGCGGTCTTTTTTTGACATTAAATGGAAATATCACGACCAGCGAGTTCCCGTTTAGGTAGAGCTAATGATCTGACAGGACTGCGAATTCTGCCAACAAGGCATCAACCTGGCCTTTTCCAGACAATCAGACTGTTGGCCATGACCTTTCTTTGCTTTCTTGAGAGAATCCAACTCGGCAGTAGCGTCTTGTAATCGTTTCAAGCACCGCCAACTTCTCTAGCCGATTCTGTATCTCTCGTTACTCCTCTTTCCTATAGATGTTTGACTTCAAAGGCATAGCTATCTTTTAGATGAGCAAATCTAGCGGATCGACGATGCAAAATTTTGTTCATGTTGTTGACGTGGTGGAGAGCCTGTTCTCGTTCTTCGAGTGCTACATTCAATCTGTCTGTTCTGCAAGCGCCTCGTCAAGTTGAGATTTGGCAGTCACGTCAGGATTATTACTACTACATTACTATCGGTATTGTGTTCGGTACTGGTACCAGCGCGGGTGGTGGTGCTGTTTGTAAAGGCGTGATGGGGGTTGATGTTGTTGATGTTGGGAAATGGTCGGCGGTGTTGGGAGACGGTGTTGGGAGACGGGGGACACGGGAACATGTTTTCCTCGACGTTTTTTGGCCCGCAAAGGCTGTTTTACATATACTTTCTTGAGTTTGGGAAGCTTCTTTGGGGAAGCAGCAGAAGGAAGGGAAGCTTGTGTTGTTTCATGACGAGAGCCGAACCATGAGGTCCATAGAGCAGTGAGAGAGACCATCGCGCACCTATCCATGACTATCTTCCTTTCTATATCTGATACTAGAGCTTTCTCTCTTCTAAGTGGTGAATATGTTTGGAAGGATGGGAGAATGCAATTGACTGGCAAGGCAGTGCTACACAAAAAAAGAGTCGAGATATACTGAACTCACGAATACGAGGGGTGCTATAATGCTAGTTAGCACGCACTCCAACCCGAATCGCGCCATAACAATCTGCTGCAGTATTTGAACAGGAGCGGCGTCACACCACAACTACAGTTTATCGAGCATCATTATTTTTCGTGTTTAAGAACTAGCCCGACATGCTTTTAATGAGTTGCATCAGCACCACCATATGCAAATGCATACGAAGGCCTTTTTCTTGCAATTTCAAAGTAAGCTGCTACTTTGGGGAAGGTAGCTATGAGAGGTCCACGTTGTAGAGTCTATATATAGTATGTTGGTCGCATGAGATCATCTTGATTCAACGTTTGCGACAACCAATTTCGCATTACCTTGATTCTTGCAATAACAGGGATAGCATGTGCATCAGCTAGTGTATAGTCAGCACCTAAAAGGAATGGACCTCCAGAAGCGGTCAATGAAGCTTCCAATTTAGCGAGATAGGCGGACAGTTTTGTCCATTCTTCCTTGGTTTTGGCAATCAGTGGAGCAGCCATTTCAGGATTGAGGGTACTGTATACTTGTTTCATATATTCTGCACCCTACAAAAGTAAGCATGGCGCAAAAGGAGCATGGTTATTGGTATGCTTTCTCAATGAGGATCCCGTGTCAACAACGACTACTCGACTTACGGCAACTTTGGGTCCCATGCTGGCAACGATTTCAGGCATATCTACCATGAGCTTCTTTTGTTGATCGATACGAGCCGAAGTGAATCCCAGCATAATCGGAGCTTTAGCCTTGAATTCGTCGATTGATTCACCAGCAGCCATGACAAAGCTAGAAAGTTGGAGTTGCGTGTCAGATCAGCGAGATTGAACACGCAACAGCATTAGTTCGATATGACCTACTTGGGATCTGTCTCGTGAGCAGCAGTTATCACTAGATTTCATGAAAAACGAGTAAGCCCGTCAGGTCGCTTCAAGTTTGATCCAGCAGGGAGCGAGTGCAAACGCACACTCATCCATTTTCTTCCTGTCTGCAGGAATGAGCTTTCCACCACCAAACTTTGTAGAGATGTACTCTGCGACTTCAGTTGAGGTGGTGTATTTGGTGCTTCCATCGACTATGATGGGTAGAGTTCCTTCCTAGATCGAAATCAAACGTTCTAGTTAGAATACGGCAGCTCAAACCAGTTCAAAGCCGTCCCAAACCTTGTTTAGATCTTTGATGAATTCAACAGTGTAGTTCTCAGCCTTGCCAAAGTCAACGGTTTTGATCACGATCTTGTCCTCCTTTATGCCGAGCTCTCCCATGGTAAGAACTGGGACCATAGGCCTTATATAGAGAAAAATTGGTCGCATCAGTCTCGAAACTTGAAGGTCACTCACTCATCCACTCCGACAGCGTGCAAGCAACAGCCGGAAACGTACCAAACAGCCATGGGGTAACTGTAGAGAGTAGCAGCCATGATGATCTATTCTTTGTGGTTGGAATGTAAACAAGATGACCGGTTTCCTTTTAAGCTGAGATTGAAACTCGGGATGTCAATTGTTCCTCCTGACAAACTAGCGCGGACCAGAATTCCCTCAAGTGGCATTGCTAAGTTTGCCCGTTTAATAGACGCGTAAAATCACGATCCGAGTGTGCCTCTTCATTGTTCCAGTTCCAGTTGCTGGTTAAAATTGCAAAGCTTCCAAACTCCAAACAGAAATGTTTCGTAGATGTTGTTTAGGTTTCGCACGTTGCAACCCATAGAGACGAGGAACTATACAGGTAACAAAATAAATCATTCAGATCAATTGCAGAACAATCATTTTAACAGTCCGATCTCCTCTTTGTTGACTAGTAAATGCCAACCAGAAAATATGTCGCAGGACCTACTTCATCAGATCAGGTCTATCTCGTATTGCGAGGAGGTGTAAGATTTAAAGTACCAGCTGCTATCCTAGGACTTCTGCCTGAGTCTATTCTCCATACCATCTTCCCATCAGGATTGGTGCCATTCTTGACACTCATCGCACATACTGCTGCAAATCGATCTAGTTATGATAAACCAACGAAATCATCTTATATCGGCCATGCTACCACTGGCACTTCATCACGAACGAACGGACCACGAGATAGTGAATATGAAACTGAACTTGAAGAGTCAGATGACGATGAAGATCACAGCGATGGTGAAGATCTAGATGCATTACAACCAGACAGATTCACCTATATTGACTTTGATCCTCGTCTATTTGGCTTCTTGATTGGATACTTACGAGCTACGCAGTATGAAGCCCTACCTGCTCCCAAACGATCTGCCAAATTGAAGAAAGCCTTGACCATAAAGTATTCCACTGCAAGCAATAGTACCTCAACATCAGCAAAGTATTCCGCTTATGGATTTGCTGCATACGCCATATCGACAGATAATATACAGGTCTCGACACAAGAACAGTCAGTGTCATCATCGTCCTACTCATCATCTGCAGATGTGATGAGACAGGCTCAAGCAGTTATATCAGAACGTCGTGAAACTGAAATGGCTGATATCGAGAACGTACGAAACTCGGGATTGATCGCTCGTAGACGGCGATCTAGATCATCTAGAGCTTCTAAAGCTAGTGGACCAGGTATGAGATCCTCGTCAGCACCACCATTACAACGACCACATATAAATCTAGATGATCCAGGATGTGGTGATCCTACGGGTGGTTATCTCGCATATGTAAACCCTATACCGCACTTGAATGCTTTGAAATCATACTTCTTTGTCAACAACAGCAATCCCACATCGTCGTCGTCGGCCAGTATATCGTCTAGTACCAATCATACTAATATAGCAGCACCAATTCCACAACCGAGACTGGCTCCAAGTAATATTAATAACGTACGAGTACCGCCAATACTTCCTCCTCGACCAACACCACGACCACCTCAAACAATCATGGTATTAAGAGAAGAATTAGATTACTTTTGCTTCCCTCCCCATCACCCTGAAGGATACGCTAGTCCGCTTACCGTCGCACCACCACCACAGCAACCAGGTTGGAGATCTCTAGTCGCGAATCGTGCTGCTCAACAACAAGCGCATGCACTACCACCAAATAAACATCAACGTGATGTCATGTCTATGGCATTTGAAACCGGTGGACCTCCTCTACTCGAGTTACGGTATAATGTCGGAATCGCTATCGCTTTGCACGCTAGAAAAGTAGGGCATCGTTTTGCTCCTCCATCTCCCGTCAATAGTATTGGTAGTATCAATATCGGCAGTAGCAGTAGTAATGCAAGAAAGAATGATATTCTGTTATCAGGACCAGGTGTTGATGTACAACACAAGTCACTACTAACTTGTGTTGGAAGTGTAACTCGACTAGCACCAACTCGTGAATGGGATTTTCGAGAAGTAGATGAACGAGAATCCAAGATTGTGAGTGTAGCCATGCTGCCGTATCTGGACAGTAGTGGAAGGAATAAAGTCAACCGAGATAGTTATCAATCACAGCAGCAAGAACAACCTGGAGCAGTGAAAATAGAAGGACAGGATTCAGCTGTAGATTTGATTACCTCTGTAGCAGAAGACATCTCAGACTCGGTGCATTTAGCTACAGCCTTGATGAATAAGAAACCGACACGACGGTGTTGGTGGGAGCCTGCTGTTGTCAATGTGCCTCTGCCAGATTTCGGAGATGATTGTAATGATGTTGACTACGTATGTCAAAATAATGGTAGTGGTAGTAGTAAAAAGTCGCAAAACAGACAGACTACATACTTTGATCGTGATACCGTCATTAGTCGAATGCTTGATGGTGGGCATACTCTAGGATTTGGGCAAGCTGAAGTCAAAGTATGGATTCGAAGAACTTGGATGGTTGAGTTTGTTAAAGTGTAAACGATCCGCGAGTGGTGTAAACCTTGTAGATAGGCATGCTTTTGCAGGAGGGAGTTTGTAATGATTAGTGTAATGCTGGACAAAAACGATACCAAATCAAGCTGTTTCAAAATATTGTATAAAAGTTCAACAAGGTCGCTCTGCTAACTGTGAATTGAGGAGTGGGAGCGAGATCAAAATGTGTGTATATATATACTGAGACTTTTTTTATAAAGAATGCTTTTCCAACAGTCTACGTTTTAACTCGGCCACCATATCGTGACGATTGACCACCACGCCGTCTCCTTCACTTTCTATTTTGGTATACATGGTCTTGATTTTGACAATCCCTTGCTCTACTTCTGAGGCGCCAATAAAGACACCATATGGTATGTTTTCCCGGTCTACGACAGAGAATTGGGCATCTCGTCGTGGTTTGGCCTTGTACATATATTCGGCCTATGTTTTTGAAGAGTCTCAGCGTTCACTGTTTTGTTCTCGCCGCCAAGTTTGAGCCAGCAAAAAAAGGAGTATTATATGATTCAACATATCCTCATACCTTGATACCAGCCTCCCACAACTCTTTGGCAATCCTCATTCTCTCTTCCAATAATCCATCTTTACCCATAGCCATCACATAAACTTCAGTCTTTGTGCTTCGTAACTTGCTCTTATCCACTCGCTTCATTAGGATCGAGAAGACACGTTCAACACCAATCGAGATGCCCACACACGGTATCTTTTTACCAGATGGTGAAAACATGCCTACGAGGTTGTCATATCGACCACCACCAGCAATAGATCCCACTCCTTCAATCTCTTTGGCTTCATCGGCTGACGTAGCAGTAAAAACAGCTTCATAAATGACTCCTGTGTAATAATCAAGACCTCGAGCTAGTGACAAGTCAAACGAGACTTTGTCAACCACTCCGAAAATCTCTAGATATTTAAACAGCAACTCCATCTCTTCAACACCTGCTTTTGCTGATGCATTGCTCATGAATGCGGTATCGGATTTGAGTTGTTGGACCAGGTCTTTGGAGCCGTGGAGTTTGACATAGGTACCTATGCGATCAGCTACATCTTCAGGTAGACCCTTTTCTTCCGTCATTTCTTGTTTGACTTCACTCCATGGTGTCTTGTCTAGTTTGTCCACTGCTGATGATATGGTACGGAACTTTTCTGGTGGTACTCCACAGACCGCAAACATGCCGTCTAATAATTTACGATTGTTGACCTGTGTTGTGATAATGGTATGAGAGTTCAGTAGACATTCAGTATTTTCATGATGAGTACGAGAAGGTTACTTTGACTACGAAACCACCAATATCTAGGGCAGTCAACAGTTCAACCATGATTTTGATAGCTTCAGCATCAGGAACTTGTGATTCATATTCTCCTGCAATATCGAAATCCTAATAAGCAGTAAGTAATGTCAGTGGGAGAATACTCATACTGTGGTGAACCGTTATCGCTTTCTGTTGCTTACACATTGATAGAATTCCCTCATACGACCTTTAGCCACAGATGGATTGTCACGTCGATACACCTTTGCAATACAATATCTCTTCATTTGAGAAACGTCTCTCATGGCCAAGTACCTGGCGAATGGTACCTAGCAAATGCAAAGGGTTGGGTGAAAAACGTTGCAGCAATCCGCCATGATGACGTTGAAGTCTCAATACTTACCGTAAGATCATATCGTAATGAGGCGAGTTCACCTCCTTGATCTTGTAAATCGTATATGAGCTTGGAATCTTCACCATACTTGCCAGACAGGATTTCCTACCAGAGTTAAGACTTCAGCAATCTAGGTATGGTTCTTTTTTGCAAGCTCTTGAACAACGTGAATTCAGAGCTCCTTCGGTTAGTAGCGTACTTTTAGTTCGAATACGGGTGTTTCGATAGTGACACCTCCATGCTTTTGAAAGATTTCAGTGATTTTGGCAAACATTCCTTCACGGACTGTCATTTCTTCAGGCAAGAAGTCTCTTGTTCCCTACATTGAATTGAAGAATGAGAAACGAGAGGACTTTTACATAGATCACAGCGTAATGAGACTGACAGAGCAACGGTCAACATTAGCTCACCTTTGGAGTTTTGAGTGTAAACTTTTTGTCATCTGCATCCGTTGCAGCAGGAGTAGCAGATGTACTAGTTTTGGCATGTTTTGCAGCATTTGGCTGGCCGAAACCAGCAGCACTGGCATCACTACTAGCACTTGCATCAGCACCCAAACTTTTCAAATGTTCTTTTAATCTCAGCAGCTCATTGACTGAAGCTGTTATGAGGGCCTTGTCAGCTTTGGCAGATTTGAGACTGCGTACTTTATTGCCTTGCTCTATGATTGCCTGATTGACCTCATCAACGCTCATCGTCGAAGGGTCGGATGCCATTTTCGTCGTGTTGTTGCTGATGTTGATGCCAGCAGTTGAATACGGGTGATTACAGAGGGGAGACCGCCTAGGAATGGATCTAGTGACTGTTAAACTTGTCTTGACGCGTCTAAAGAATAGTGTTCCTCCAGTTCGCAATGCCTGATGAATCATTCAACAATTCAAACAAAAAAAAGTTGCGCAAGCTTCGTGAACAGACCCGTTCGCGACGGAGACAATCATTTAAAGACGCGTTATTTATCATGTTCACAATGTTATTTGATCTTTGCATACAATTCCCCGCGTCGTATCTATCAGATTTATTGCAAACAAAGACCTCGCGTGAAATGTTTATATGGATCACAATCAGTTTTCGTGTTTCAAAAGTGGCTTCATATTTTTCTGCTGTTTACATCATTACGACTTGACTAATTGAGGTCGAAACCCTGTGTTGCCGCTACCAAATGTCACAGGCTTGGTACATTCGCTTTGGAGGTTGTTCTTTCACCATTCAGAAGTTCAAACACCCGTTTGAAGGACCTCGAGCAAGCATCAGTCTGCCCTTTGCATCAGCCGACAGAGCAGAGAAATGCTTATTCTTAGATCCTCCAAACGATAGACTGAATTCATTTCGGCAATTTGAATATTGATGCCGCGAGGGATCGGTTTTGGGGCACATTGGCAGAGCCAGCCGATCCAGAAAGAGCACTAGTATGTATCAAAAGGCGAAGTCAGATCCGGAATGTTTTGAAAGGATGACAATCACCGACAAATCTCAGAGGATGTTAGGTACCTCCCATGACAGTGCACTGCCATTCAACACATTCACTTGCTTTATGATTTGGAGGATGTTGCGCAACACTTCTTTGCAATTCTTCTTGCGTCAAAACACGCCTGCGTCATTATATGTTAGATACTACCACGAAGCTTGTTGGATTGGTTCAACACCTAGCGGTAGCCTATGGTAAGATAGACCCTTTCGATCCTGAAATTATAGTTGATGCGTCGAGACATTGGTTTAGCTTGGTCCATGCATTTGGTTTGGTCTACCGTCTCCTTAATTCTGCAACAACGAGACAAAAGACTACAGCCAAGGTTTCATAGACAGGATGAGCTGCAAGTCAAGTTTATAGAGGCTTGATAGCGGCTTTGACGGTTGAAGTAAAACGGTGTAGGTGTTGACATTCAACGTCCCAAAACTACAAGGATGAAGATGGTTTGTTGGCGTTCTGTTCGAATGAAAATAGCCTACTACTGATCATGGCACGTGGAAAATAGATAATTTCGGTCATACTACTTTGCACCGCGTATGAGAGAAACGGTTTTGGTTAGCTAATCACGAGTCATGACGTAGCCGATAAGAAATAATACCTACCAGCAAAAGCTTCGTTTGCTCTAAAAGATCTGTCTCCAAATGTCACGCAAATATCGGTTGCCTAATTGTCTGATTGTCAAATGTGGGAGTAAACCATAAAAGGATGGTTGTCTCACGAACGAGTTCAAAGCACCATTCGTTTCTCAAGGACAGTTCAGATTCTGATCGACTAATCCATGTCCAAACACATCATTGATGATGCGTTGAGCATAGCACTGAAGTCCCATATCTCTCATTGTGTTGTTTCTCATGAGGGCATTTCGAGATACTGCCGCAATCAAAAAATTCTGAATTTAACAGAAGCTGGTTGTATGCCATGTTCAGGAATTCAAATTACCTTTTGGTCTTCAAAACTAGGCTGTCTTTGAAGCTCACTTCATCTAGTTCAATCTGCCAACATTGAAATTTCTAAAACGTTGCAAGCACCTGATGATTCAAAGATTATACCGATCAACTTCGTCTTATCACATGAATGCAGACTAAATACACCAAGCGCTTACATGGCGATCAGAATTGGGCCAGAACTATCCCGAAAGCTCTCGATTCCAACGTTCATTAAACAGCTACGTTTGTCATCGATGCAATCTGTTGATCGAAAGCATAGAGGCTCGCCTCAAGATAGAAAGGATAAGTCCAATGTCGTTCAAGCGCAACTTCGGAAGGTCGTAGTGAGACGCCAGTGTCTGAGTCACAGACTAGAAGACACTAAATCGTTCCATTCTCAAAAACCAGTCCAACTAGCGGGCCAATACCAACTTTAGCGATTTTGAGGGGCCCAGTAGCTGAGACTCGGGACTCAAAAGAATATTCCAGAGCTCATCCCTATGACGTAGTGTAGAAATCTAATTGTAAACCATAAATATCGACAAGCAAGGATGAAGCAATTCTGGCGATGAGGCCGGTGCATATATCAGAAGCGAGGCTCTTTAGTTGAGATCAGAGTCAGGAACCAAATACCTCTAGAAGCGCTTCAAACGTCCACCACATTCTCAAGTCAGGTGATTATGTTGCGAAGCGACCACAGTATATGTGAAGCCCAAACGAAGCAGTGTCACGAGGATTAGATGGCCTTGAGGTTCTCATCACGCTGTTCTGGCTTCTGGTCGATGAGTTATAGTATGTCATGGGCCCCAGTTTGTTGTGGTTCGTTTTCGCTAGTGCTGTTGTAAGTCGAAAATCGAATGAAGTTTCAACCAAAAAATTGACCAACCCTCAATAATTTGGCTAAACAACGTGTATTTTCTATTGCTCGTACTTATAAACGAGCCTTTGTATCCTAACATTGTGCTTCTGCAGTTCCTTTATAGTAGGTTTACATTCGTTCGATAGTTGACCTGAAATAACCGGAAGCAAACACGTCCGAAGGATGTTAGAGCAGATCCATATCTATGACATGTATCCTGAGAAACTTTTGGACGTTTGACAAAGTGATGGCAACACACCCAAGACTGATTGCTTTTCGTCGTCACGATCCGTCAACACTTGGTCTGTAAATGAATACGAAACGGCTAGCTCTGCTACACCGTTTCAGTAGAAATGGGCATAGCGTTCTATATGAAGTGCTGGAGGTCTTGGAAGATGCAAATGCACTCGTCGTGACTACTTGTTGGTGTTTGACAATCTCCATTAAGGTATGGTCGTATGGTAACGTCATCTGAATATTTCATATCTATTAGGAGAGAAGCATGCTTAATCCAGCTATTAAGCTTGCACTTTAAGACTGTGACACGAGCCATGTCCCCAGCATTCGTAAACAGGGGACTCGTCTTCTTGAACGACCTGCTTCCTTTGCAGATCTATTCAAACTCACAGAGCCATAGTCATAGGTCACAATATACATGTAAGAAGATCCGCAGTGGCCAAACTGCAGTATAACATGGGTCCAAATCCCCATCCGACGCGGCATCAGAATTCGGTAGGTAGCTGGCGCCAAAGTTCTTGTCCAGTCGAGCTTCACGTGGTTCCTGAATCTGTTAGAGGGCTTTCAAGAATGAGGTTGAGGAGATCTCGAGCTGATCTACGGAAAAGCCATCACGATCGTTGAGGGACAGTTCGCGCACAGCGACAGGAAAATGGCGAATGGAGCCAAACGAAACGTAAGCATTTCACCTTGTTAGATTAAACTCGTCTCCTTGCTTCTGTTGGCCATGACAGGAGTTCGATAGGTATCGTTTGCAATCATTGTTGCGATTCCACACAGAGAGCCACACCACCTCAGACAAATAAGCGGTCGCTCCTGTATGACTACCAATATACAGCCTTGACTCGCTATATGAGCAAATTGTGGTGTTCAACTGACCGACGAAGTTAAAAGGCGTGATCCATTGGTTCTTTACTATTGAGAGCATGAAGCGCTCCTTTTTCTTGAAGCCAGAAACACATGGATGCCTGATCTCATGTGAAAACAGAAATAATTGTATGTAGTATAAAATGATTCACCCGCAAAACTGTGCCTCGGCACCCCGTAATATCACCTACCTCTGGGCTCTGAACTACTTTCAAATTGACAACACAATTTCCCGCTATCTCGTAGATTTCTGTAACAGTGCCATATCGAAAAAAGTATTACAGGCCTGAAAACTGCTGTGCAGAATGCGAAGTGACGTTGTCAGTTCTCCAGCCTTCAGACCAACAATAGACTAGCAAAGACCCCAAAGTTCCTGCTTGGTTTGCAGCAGTGACTTTGCCCTTGGCTGTGCATGGCTCCTGTTCATCAATGTCTTCTCTTACGCTCCTGGAGCTCACTCCTCATCTTCAGCTTCATCAGCAAATGCGAAATGTGACGAATCACTAACCACCTCAAAATTACAACGAAATAAAAAGGAATCCAGCATGAGTCCACGACATCTTTAATGAGAACCATGCTAGAAGACTGATGTCCAATATGGCTGTGCACAGACTGTGCAATGAATGCTAATCAAATATCAGGTCCACACTCATCGTTCAAATTGTGATCCAAAACGAGGATCCGGGCCTTAGCAAGCTCAGCTACCTGTCGTTTATTCAATGAGCTACTTTTGGTGGGCAGTTACGATCACAGCGTACGTTAAATGTTGGTGTTGATAAAGGCGATGATCAGTGTTAATATAGACGATGATCAAGACTACAATTAAGTAATGAAACACACCACCACATTCCATCGAGTCACTCCAGCGTTCGTTAGGCTCCTCGTATGCTTTTGGATGTTGTCATCAAGATGTTGTTGGCACCATCTAATCGGTGAGTTCGTCCTAAGTGGCGACGTGGCAGAGGAGGAAAGCTTCACACTTCATATTCCCGGGAGAAGAATAGATGTCTGGAGTCCTGACAAGTACAAGTGATGTGGTGATATAAACGAGCAAATCGCACTCAACATTGTCGCAGTATTGGGACTTCATGCATTGCAGTCAGGCGGTTGGTAGATATGTAACAAAGGTCTATTTTGATAAATACTAGCTTCATCATGGAATGATGTATTGAACTAGATTAAATGGATGTATTGGTTTGCAAAATGATGACCTCGAGTTTACATATGGTTGCGTAGGTTAAAGATGTCCTTGTCTTTCTAACGGTGAGACAGTCCAAAGGAGCGAGTATTCGTTAGCATCAATACCAAAAGAAATACACAAAGACAAGGAATGAAATATATAGGCGAATACTACGTATTGTTTGGCGGAAATTCCGTCAGCATCAGTGCCAATCTTTCGACATGTAGACCACCCAAGTCTATAGAGTATAGGACTTGAGTGCCATCAGTCGTCATAGCAGAGAAGCTGATCTGAAACTCCACCTAAAGCCGACAATAGTCAAGTCAGTAAGATGTAATAAGCGCCAGCTTTCAACGTGGAGTACAGTGGTTGATGTTGGATAAATCCAAGTATAAAGCGACAATGGCAGCGATGAAATAGGATGGATGCAGGTAAATTCCACCATAAAGTAGATGGAAGGTTGCTAACAGTCCCAAAAGATATACATCACATGTTCAACGACAAAGGACATCAACTCACCAAACAATGTGGCAGCCCAAACTGTTCAAGTAACATTTGGTGGAATATGCAGACCAGATAATGAAGGGCAGGTTTGTCTATATCTCTTCCTTTCCACAATTTCTCACGGTTGGAGGTGTGAAGTCTGATAGAAGTTATTTCTCTGACTACATAGCCGTCATTTCCAAGCCGACGAGTAAGTCCTGAATACTCACCATCAACACTGATTTTTGACGAAATATTGTGGTATACAGCTCGTCCGATCCACGTGAAATTGTCTCTTCCATCCTCGTTTGATAATTGTAAAGTCGCGATCTGACACCCATCGCTTTGATAATCTCGTAACTGTACCTGCTGATTCACAAGTCTTTTTTTGGAGGGATGCTTCAACGAGAACGATGAAAATGAAAGAAATAAACTTTGGAAGATTTTTATCTTTGAAGGATCGTTTCTAAGAATGTACTTGTTGAATAGTTTAAATACAAAGACCAACACAGGCACAAAACTACTAGCTCCTTATTCCAAAGAGTGAGCCTAGTGACTTTCTATCGCCAAGTGTCAAGCACTACTAATAACTATCATTTTGGAGGACACATCTTTCACGCCCTTCAAAGGACTCACCTTCCGTTTGAAGGACCTCGAGCAAGCATTAGTCTGCCCATTTATCGGTGTAAAGTTTGCACTGGTGGTTGGGGGTAGAGAAATGCTTATTCTTAGATCCTCCAAACGAAAAATCGTGGTGATGGACTGACATACGAGATGACAGAACGTGCTTGTGGAGGTTTTTTGAACGAGGACGCCATTTCTGGAAGCTTTTTCGAGTGACTAGTGCGACTTCTACAAAGAATTGACAGTGTGAACTGAATTCAAAGATGAACGAATAATGTTGAAACATGAGAGCATAGCCTGATGACTCTCAAGTCAGTCATCAAAATAAGAGGAAAGTACCTTTAACAGAGTATATCATCCATCAAGACATGGAGCTGATGGAAGATGTCTTGAACATGTAAGTAATTTCCAAAACTCGCAAACTTATTGGGCCTAAATGTTGACATGGTGTTGATGAGAGTCCAGACCAGAGTAACGAGGCGAGAGGAGAAACGTAGAGGGTCCTCTATTAAGACATCTAAACGAATGGATGTTGCTTTGGAATTAGCTTTACTGTTCAATTCACACGACACTGGTTGTCAAAATGTTCAAATGCAAGAAAACAGCGACTTGAACACGTATTTGAAAAGCAACAGGAAGTTACTGCATGACTCTCTTGCATATTGTGCAGCTCTTACCTTGCGGATGGTGACGGTCGTCTCGCCTTTCTCATTCTTGTCTACCATGACGTGAAAGGAGACGGAACCGGCTACAAATGAGCACCAAGCAATCAAGCGATGGCACGTTTCGTTAAGACTCAATTTATGTTGGTTGATTATTAGCATTTCATTTATTGTTCATTAGCTGCATTGCAGCACCGGCACACTATCACACTCTCTCCAACCCCATTCGTCAACCTCCAATCTCCAATAGCTAACCGCTTCCTTTCCCTTTTGCTTGGTTCGGCTCGCCAATGCTTACCTTCCCACTTTCCATCCACACTCGTGATGCAAACACGCCTTCGTCCTGCGGCATCCAGTCTGCAGTCTTTAGACCTTGTTGAATAGCCGATCAGTCCATAAACACCTTGGCAAAGATTGAGAAGTGAAATGTTTACGGTTGAAGCACATGGATAGAATCACGATTTCCAGACCCTGTTTGCACGCATGTAATCTGACACAGCAGTTGCAACCACACATGCAAGGCACACGAGGCCATTTCCATAAATAGCAAGAAGCAACCAGAGCTCAAAAGGCTTCTGATACACCAATCATATCATAGCAGTCCAGACTGCATATCCATCTGAGAAATCACGGCGGTGTTTAGGAAAAGGGTGAAAGATAGCGCGTATACAACGTTCGGGAGGTAAGAAAAATAGGCATGAATCGATATTTCACAAACAGACGTTTTACTTATCATTATTGGCGTATCCTGTACTTCACGGGCTCATGATCAGCCATCACTGACATGGACAAGTGTCTGCACAAAGGGAGATAGGGGCTAGCGAAAGAAGAAGAGTCTTGAGCAGATCGCTTTTACGTCAAGTATTCAATAGCATTGCCGGAATTTCGTTATCCTTGGTATCGAAATAATGACGTGAAAGGGTTTAGTCAAGTGCGAACTTAGAATGTTCAGACATCATCAGTTTGTTAAAAGAGGTTGAGGACGGGTTATACGAATCAGTTAGGTATGACATGGTTCATGATATATTCAGCCTTGGTATAACAGCCCAGGAGAGCCACAGTGTAGCTCTTGGTCTCACCAATTGTATCGTTTGCCGCAATTAAAAATATTCTAATCCTAGGTGCAGCTAGTCGTACTACACATACAGGAATGTAAATTTCCGTTTACTCTTTGAAACTAGATAGCCTTTGGATCTCGCTCCATTTGGTTTTCTCGTTCGACTTTCATTCCTCAAGAAATTGCTCAAAAGTTACAGCACATACCTATCTAAGTAATATATTTTTCAACGATGTCCTACTACCTCAGACATGGCTCTATGTACTTTAAATCTACTTCGCAATCAGAATTGAGTGACATAAGGCCGAGAGCGATGTCTTTAAACGGCCCAACAATTAGCTTTTCTTTTGTTTGAAGCATTCGGTTGCTCAAACTAGATCATGTTACTATGGCCCACATATTCATAGTACATATACACTCAAGAGTATCTTTGGAAGCTCCCATAACATATTGGCGTCTGAGTCACAGATTAGAAGGCACAAGGCTGTCTTGTCAGTTTATCAGGAAAGACTCTGCCAGCGAACCTTACGAGATGTTACGTCCACTGGAGCCTCGTGTAAGGATTATGCATTCTAGGCTTCATTCATATGAGCTGTATATATAGCGTTTCTCGACGAAAGATCCCTGTGAGATCAGGGTGTCCACAACCGTTACAGCATCTGAGACTCACTGGCTGACTAAGACCATACGATTCTTCAGGAGCATCATGCATTGTCTCCAGATACTAGATTTGATTATGATCTGTAGCGTTGAGAAACTCTTGAACTCAGACGTCCATCACGTTCCTTGAAACATTGTATCATAACAATTGGCCGATCAAGACGACCAGGGTGCCAATGAAGGGAATCCACATTATGAGATATAGTGAAAGAAATATACCGACAGCTTTTCAGATGTTGTTTCTGGGCCCAGCTACTGATTCACGCCCAAATCAGTTTCCATGCTTCGATGTGAGCCTGCGAGCCCAACCCGTCACCTTCAGAGAAGATTCATGCAACAAAAGACACGGGAGTGTCAAAGACTATCATAGAGCTGATGTAGTCATCTGAAGTCCTCGTTCTGTAGCCACACAATTAGCTGGTTGCAGTTTGTAAGAACTGCGGGAGCATGACCCCCGGTCATATGACCACTTCATTCCTCTCTTCACCTGGCGGGCAGCTCATTATATTCCTTTCGGTGCAATGAAGTCCAACAGTTTCCTCCATGTGGTGTGTTCAGGTAACTTCAATCTGCGAAGAGGCGAAGAGTCGAAAGTCGTTCTGCCCTCAACCAAAAACCCGAGATTAAGTTGAAACGCGTGTAATAGATAATGCCCATGTATATAAGTGAGACTTTCACGGTTCACTATGGTACTTTGGTGGCTTCAATACACGTTGTTGACTTTTAGATTCGGCCATCACAATCGATACTCCAGAACTCCCAAGCAAGCAAACGTCCATGAGAGAGTCCCGGCGACGCCTGAGGTTGCTCAAGATCGGTGATAGCAACCCTTAGATGCCATATTTGATTTCTTACACCTTCGTAATCACGACAAACGACAAGTGGCCTGTCCTTGTGTTAAAAAGGCTTTACCGGTCAGAGCCATTTCTATTACACTGGTATCCGATGAAAGCCCACCGACAAATGCGAAGCTGAATTCTAAAACACCCACCACAGTGACTCCTGTTGGCCGTTTCCTCAAGCCGACACCCAATCGAGTAGCCAACCAAGCTTGAATATCCTTTACACTATCTTGGTGACGAGAGATGTTCTCCTGTACTTTGCATTGTTGAACGTACTGGTTCTGTCAAACTAGGCGAATAGTCACTCTGGCCACGATTTAATACAATTGCATTGAAAGCAGACATCTAGTCTTTACTCCACACAAAGTTCTCATTCAAAAGATGAAAACGACAAACGGTCACGGACCGTAAGCGATCGGTCCTGTTTTGGCACTTAGCAATATCCTTCGACGACTGTACGGCCATAAGATCTGTTCACTTGACGGTTTACACTCTTGTGTACAGAAACGACAGCCTCAAAGTTTGCAAATCTTATAGTTATGAGGCGTGTTGCCAGAGTACCGCCCATCGGAAATGGACGTGTACATCAAACACGTCTATCGATAGCAGTCTGGAGTGTAGCCGATGTAACACTAGGATCTGCAGCTCTTGCCTACAGGTACCGCAGAGTCACAGGATTTTGAGACAACACGATTATTGGAATCACCAAAGACGGTCAGGTGGGCTTAGCCTCCTGGCGAGAGCGATGCAACGGATGATGTGATGACATTTCCACTCCGTCAATTCACAGATTTAAGTCTATATCCTCGTATATCACTGCTCTTGAATACATTTCTAGATCTCAATGCGCACACTCTGGGTGAGGAACATGTTCGACAATGTGACTTCAAGTTTGTGAGCGATGGTGTCAATGTGTGAGGCATAGGGCGTCCAAGAGGCCTTCTTCTGCATATCAAGCATCCATACCAACTATGAAGTCGATGTAGCAGCTTCTTAGCTTGTTTCCTTCACTTTGATCTTTTCGAGACATTGCTTGTCACTCGTCACTCTGCTGTTTGAGATGGCAGTGGGGTTTGAGAGTATATGCGTTCTCATACCGAGCAGATATTTAGATGGCCTCCTAGTTCAAAGTCACGACATGATCATGGAGAAGAGCTAATTAGCGTTAGCGCCGCACATCTACTCGCATTGATGCTAAGTCGAAAATTCCGGAAGATCGAAACACGTCTAGACTAGCGCTCTTTGATGGTAGTAATGTACGTGTATTCATTACTACTGGCTTCAACAAGCACTTAATATAGATAAAATAGAGTGAATAGTTATATAGTATGCAAAAGACACGTATGGTTCGAGAGGTTTGTGTGGGCCAGATATCTCAACCGGTGAAGCAAGAAGCAGCGACTGTCCGTTAGTGTCGATACAACAACGCCATTGTAGACAAGGAAACACGCAAACAAATTTATATAGGCAAATACCACGTATTGTTTGGCGGATATTCCGTCAGCATCAGTGCCAAGCTCATGACTTGAGAGCTATCAGTCGGCCCAGCAGAGAAGCTGATCTGAAACTCCACCTAATAGAGATGATATTAGAGTTAGTTAAGATAGCAAAAGGATGTGAGAGGCAACTTGGGTTGATGTTGACCAAATGTCGAATGATGACACCATCGCACGCAACAGAAAATCGATGAATGGATGCAAAATCGATTATAAAATAAATGAGACATTGCAGATGCACGAAACAGAGCACATTCATCCCCCACCATTGCATCAAAGTAAAAAGTCAAAGCGCAAATCAACCTACCAAACATTGTGGCAGCCCCAACAGAGTCAAGCAACCTTTGGTGGAGGGTACAGACCAGAAAAATCAAATTACATTATCTATCTCTCTCCTTCCCATCTCCCATCTCCCAGTAATGCCTGGATGCGTCGATGTCAGTTCAGAAAAGATGCATTCGTCGTTTCCACGATTTTGAACATTTTGGGAGCCCTTGAAGGAGACGAAACAGAGCAGAGGCACTCCACGTTCATCTACACAAAATATCAGATTTTGGCCTGAATGGGTTAGAACGTTATGTTCCAATGGCTCAGAGTAACAAAAAACCAATTCTGTGGATTCGTTTACGTTTGACAGATTTCCAAGGAATAAGACAGGCAGGCGGTTTTTGATACTTTCGAGTCTCGCCCGTCAGAGATGCTGTAGTTGCCGTTGCGATGATGGCCCGATGCGATTTTGCGGCTCTGTGAATCGTGAATTTTGCGATTACCCGAATGAATCCGATAGACGTCATCCGATCGATGTATCTCGCGATCGATGTGAACCTCATCAGAGGATACGTGAATGGTCTCACAATTTGGCACGATTAAATCGTTTAATATCGAATCGGCTTGTTCTGCTTCGTCGTCGATACATTGTTCTATTTTTTTAAAAACTACAAACGCGTCACTATAAGTGAGACTCGTCTTGCAATCACACCGTTTAATGGTCGGACGACTGTGACGACTGGTGGAAACTCAACACGACTCGTCGCAACGGATCAGCGAAAAGCCTTAGCTCGTGTCGTTTTGATGGAGCTAGATCAAGAATCAAGAGCTTCAGGCGAAAATACAAGGAAGATGGATATTGAAATTGACATACTAACGGATGCGGGAATGAACCCATACGTTTTGAGTTGTATTCTACGACTAAACTTGAAATTCCAATTGGCCAATTGTGTCTGCCAGATTATTGTGAAAGCAGTCTAGTCAGAAACGTTCTATTTCGTCTGTAGGAGCGAGATCATGGCAAGAAATCAAGGATTTGTCAGAAAAAAGCGCAAGCTGTTGTGATCAATGGAAAGCGATGTCTGTTTGCAGACGCTTACCACAACAGCTATGAAAGAGTAAATAATACCTCTTGAAGCAGGGCTCACGCTACAAGGCGTCTGTAAACGATGCAGCGAAGGGTATCTATATCATCGTCCTGCTTTCAATGACAAAGGGTGTTGGGTTGGCGGTTTTGGTACTAGTGCGATACTATACCTGCAAAAAGCATCAATACTCAACAATGGAACACAGCGACATTTGATGCTGCAACATACCCAGCTTCTGAAGTCTCCAACGTTTGTAGTATCGGTCTCTGCTTGAATCTGTGCAGACACAACATATTGCCACGTGCCCTCGCATCGTCAGTCATGTCTACAACGTATCTCGTATCAAATTCGAGCTGAAAACAAGGTCGTCAGTAACCATAAGCAATCGCTAGTTTTGAACGACAAAAATCATAGCCATATTCCTCGTGATAAAAGCATAAGGCTCATGAAAGGTGACATCAGTTGGCTTCAGCTGATTACGTCTCGTAGAATGATGAAGTGTTGGCTGAATTGACAAGGAGCCGGGTGAGGCCACTTGCAATTTGTTTGGAGGATGCTCTTTCACCATTCAGAAGCTCAACCTTTTGTTTGAAGGACCTCGAGCAAGCATCAGTCTGCCCCTCGACGCAGTCGACAGAGAAGAGAAATGCTTATTCTTAGATCCTCCAAACGAAAGACTGAACTCAATTGGGAGATTCGAATAAAGAGGTCAACAGGCGATTCGAGGCGCATTGTGCCAGACAGTGGATCCAAGGAGAAGAATGGACGTAACCGACCTTAATATCGATGAATTATAATGTTAGATCAGAAATCTTGTAGAAGCAAAACATACCAATGACGAGGCTAACTGGTAGGCAATCGGTCACCAGCAAAATGTAACGGCCAATGACAAGACAGTGTTTATCAAGACACCCAGCTCAACGATTTGGTAGAAGTTTTGAGGGCGAGTAAGTATGCAGGAGAGCTTTCCGTTTGTATGAGGATGGCAATCCGTTCAATTCACCTTCAGTTTGGTGAATATGCACAGTGTCAACTCGTGTAGCTAAACACTATTTAGCGGGCTTAGCAATCTCGTCCTTTCAAGCGCTCAAAAGAATGCTTGTCTTCTTCGTCCTGCGTGAAAGCACGCCTGCATTACGTATTCCGTATCACCACAAAAGGCCAACGAGGAGGTAAACTGCTGATGACAGACGAGACAAAGCCGTGGTAACAAAGTCAGGTCGAGAATCAATTGCTAGTCCAAGTCTGCAGAAGTTGCTGAATAACCGTTTAGTTGAGAAAACCGAATAGTTGTTTCAAATCCACTTTTAAAAATCTACAAAGATGAATATGGTTTGTTTGGCGTTCTGCTCGAATGAATAATAGCCTAATAATATTCATGACACGTAGAGAATAGACGAATCTGGCAGATAATATTCCTATAGCGTATAGGAGTACTGGGTTTGGCGAGCCTATCACGAGTCATGACGTAGTGGACAACAAACAGTACCTACCAGCTAAAGCTACGTTCAGTCTAAAGGATCTGTCTGCGAATGTCATGCAAAGTTTGATTTCCTACTTCTTTGCTTAGAGAATGTTGGAGTAAACCATAAAACGACGATTGTCTAAAGGACGACTTCAAAATCCAATGCTTTTCTAACAGTAGTTCAGATTCTGAGTGAGTAGTCCACTTTCAGCCACATATCGATGTTTCTTCCAGCGTAAGTACTGAAGTCCCATATCCCTGAGTGTGTTGTATCATATCAGGACAATTCCAGATTTTGCCGCAATCAAAAAAATTCTGATTCTAACTGAAGCAGGTTGTATACCATGGTCAGGAATTCAAATTATCTTTTGGTTTTCAAAACTAGGCTGTCATTGATGCTCCCTTTGCCTAGTTCGATCGGCCAACTTTGTTCCTCACATTGCTAAAAATTTGCCAGCACCTGATTTAATCGAAGATTATATCGGTCAACGTCGTCTTAGTAGATGTATCCAGCCTACACAGACCAAGCGCTTATATGGCAATCAGTATTGGGCCAAAATCGTTCCCGATAGTTGACTATAGAGCCACGTTTTGCGTTTGTCGTTGATGCAATCTGTTGATCACAATCATAGAGGCTCGCCTCAAGATATAAAGGATCAGTCCAACGTCGTTCCAGCGCAACGTCTGGACGTCCTAGTAAGATGCTAGTGTCTGAGTCACAGATTAGAAGACACTAATTCGTTCCATTTTCAAAAACCCAGTCAAACTTGCCGGGCCTTCCCAACTTTAGAGGTGAGACGGGCCCAGCAGCAGACACTCCGGCCTCACGAGGATATTCTAGAGTTCATCCATATGATGTGTATAAATCTAGCTTTAAAACATACATCGACAAGTGGCATATTTGCAGGCCGTGACTCTGGTGCATGCATCAGAACTGAGGGGCTACACTTGGGATCACAGTATAAAGCCGCCTATATTCTGAATGCCCTTACTCTGTAGAGTGTTCGAGTAGGTTCTCTACCGCAAATATCCATTACATTTGTTCTCAAGAGAGGTGATTAGGTTGCGAAGCTACCACGGTGTATGTGAAGGCCAAAACAAGAAATGTTTATGTCTGAAGTTCTCATTACTTCCTTCTGGCTTCTGTTCGATGAGTTCTCGTATATTATACGACCCATTTCGTTTATTGTCGGATTGCAGCGAGCACAAGTCCATCCCAATAAGACTCATGGTAGAAAGAGACATCCACGTTACATGCTGCGTATTGTTGCTAGTTTCTGTGGTATCAGTGGTTGCGTTTATACTGAAACCAGCATGGTTGTTACAAGTGTTGAGTAGATTTGCCATCACATATCAGTAAACGGTCGATTTAGACTGTATGGTAACATACTTAGCATGACCACCAAGCTGATAGTATATTGTAGTCGTTTTGCTATCATAATGTCAAGAAATCCGTTCCAAGTGTTTCGACATGACCTGCTAGGCGTAATGCAAGTCGAAAATCGAATGACGTCTCAACCAAAACCATATATTTTGGTTAAAACGCGTGTATTGTCTATTGCTCGTTCTATTGAACGAGCTTTTATATCTTAACATCGAGGTTCTGGCGTTCCTCTATAGTACGTTTACGTTCGTTCGAAAGTTGACGTTGAATAAACGGAAGCAAACACGTCCAAAGGATGCCAAACCAGGTCTGATCGGTATATTGGAACACTTTTGTTTGCTTTACATCGTGATTGCAACACATCCCAGACTGTTGCTTTTCGTCATCACGACTAATCAGCACTTGGCCGGTATAAGTTCATAGAAGACCTTCTGGATGGTTGAAGGCCACAGCTTTCTATCTGAAGTGCTTGTGGTCTTGGAAGAGGCAAGTGCGCTCGTCGTGGATCGGGGTTCGTGTTGTCATTCTTTCTAAAATTCACAGCTGCGACTATCTCAATCAAAGGATGGTCGTATAGTAACTTCCATGAATATCTCGTATCTAATAAACAAAGAGGATTATCAGCGCCCCTGTTGAGCTTGAACTTTAAGAGTGCGACATGAGTCACGTCAGTAAACACCTGACAAGTGATTCCTTTTGAAAGACGTGAATCCTTTCCGACTCTATTCTAGTACAGAGCTATAGGCCAGATTATACGTTGCAAATCATCGACAGAGGCCAAATATGAGCAACCTGTAGTATACCATAGCACGGTTCCAAATGCGACGTGATGCGGTCCGGTAACTGGCACCAAAGTCCTGGGTCCGTCGATCTTCACGTGGTATTCGGCTCTTGCATAAGATTCTTGTGAGGGTGGGGAGATATCTTTAAGTTGCTGCACAATGTCATTGAGTGAGCTGAAATGATGTTACTCAAATTCAAACGAGGCGAGTGCAAGGAGTGGTTGCCGATATGCCGGTAATAGTGAGACATTGGTGCTTCAGGGACTTCAACCGTACTCAATACCGTTTTCAAGCTGACATCTGGGTACTAGACCCAAAGGATACGTGCACTCGACCCACCATACCGAAACCTCAAATCAGGTAGTAATCAAAATAACCAAACTGAGATGTAAAAGATTCTCATCGCATTCTTTATTTTTGGCCTTCGTCTCGTTGGCCATGATGGCGGTCGATGGATGCCAGGTTGCATCGTTTGTTGTGAGTGCACCAAACCACCTCAGACAAATAAGCGGTCGGTCCTGTATAACTACCAACATACGCCTTTGACTCGTCATATGAGCAGAAAATGGTGTTCAACTGACCGATGAAGTTGAGAAGCGTGATCTAATGGTGCTTTACGTTGAAGAGCATGAAACCTTCCTTCTTGAAGCCAGAAACAGATGCCTGATCTCATGTGAAGACTGAAACAATTGTATATAATACGAAATTAATTTGTAACAAATCTTGGATTGCAGCAAAACGTAAATATCACCTACCACTCTCCTTGCATCCATTTCAGAAAGAATCACGATTTTCTACAATTTTTCGTAGATATTTCTAGCAGTCCAGATATCAGCGAACTCATCGCAGGTCATTACAGTGCATATGTCGAACAAGACTGACATTGTCAGATCTTCAGCTCTCAGACCAATAACACACTAGCAAAGATTCCGAGTTCTTTCTGCAGCCTCAGAGAGTAGCATGATATCAAGCCCTGAGATCTCGTTCGGGAGATGGGGGTCGTTGGGTCCTCGCCGTTTACTCTTCATCCTCAGCATATGCAGAAGGTGACAATCCATCACCCACCACCATCACTTTAGCATGAAGCACGAGAGATTCCTGCAGTGTCAGTGACGCCCATCATGACATGATTGAAGGCGAGAAGTGGTAGAAAGGGGAACACGCGGTCCTCACACGATGCAATGATGAATATTAATCAGATGCACTCGTGTTCCTCCAGGTTCCGATCAAAATCTACGACATAGACCACCGTTAGTCTGAAATACTTTTAATGCTCTCTTGGAGGTAATTTTGGTTTTGACTTATGACCACAACGTATCTTCAATGTTGGCGTGGTTGAAGATCGCGATCAAGATTCCCAACGCAAAAGTACGGGACGACATGAGTAGAAACTCATGACAACGTTCTTCAAATTCTTCATTGTCTTCCTGTCCTTTTTCAAAATGTTGTCGTTGCCATATAATCGATGAATGCATGAAATGAGGAAGGCATAAAACTTTTCATTCACCGAAAGAGAGCAGCCATTTCATGACCTGGTAGTTGGAAGTCACAAGATGATGATGCAAGTGAACAATTAGAGTGATGGATGCTCAAAATCTTGTCGCATTTGGATTTTGAAATTGAAACCTGAAAATTCCGGATTCTAAGCGCTTGGTATGCGGAAGGCGAATTGAATAACTAGTAGCTCCATCAAACGACTGATGTAGATGAAATAGATTAAATGATTGTATTGATTGCAAAGCGAGACCTCAAGTTTACGTATGGTTGTGAGTGTATTTCATGGCTTCATGACACTCTGGAAGTGAGACAGTCCAAACATGTTCGTTAGTAACAGTACAACAGCAATATCAACAACAGCAACATATCAAACTCCATGCAGGCAAATACCACATGTTGTTTGGCGGACATTCCGTCGGCATCAGTGCCAATGGGTCGACATTTAAAGAAAGACACACAAGCCTAAGACTTGACAGCCATCCGTCGTCATTGCAGAGAAGCTGATCTGAAACTCCACCTAAGATAAAAGTCAAAGTGAGTTAGCTGCAATACAACCGAAAAAATGTCATTGCATTTGTGTTGATGTTGACTAAATGATCGACCACACCAAGTACGAGATAACCGTGGCATCGACAAAAAAGCGTGGATGGATGTTAAATCCATCATAAAATGGATGGGTCACATCCCTTAACCAATAAGACACATGTGTTATACAACGTTCATCACAACATTTATCATCCTTCAAGACAAAACGCAAATCAACCTACCAAACATTGTGGCAGCCCAAGTGGTTCAAAGTAACATTTGGTGGATGCTGCAGACCAGGCACATTAAGCTGTCATTTTACTTGTTCACTTCAAGGTCTCCCGTGGACAAGGAAATTGGTAACCCTTCCAGAATCTACAGATATGTTAGTAGCCATCCCCATCAAGAGGCGTATGCATGATGCCATACGCGACATACGCGAGAACAAGATCAGTTTGCGTGTTCAGGAAGGAAGCTCTTTAGTCTATAAGTTTACCTTTAGAGTAATCTACATCTTCCACTAGTAGATACCCCACCTAAATAACCTTCCTCTAATATCAGCTGAATACTATTCTATTTTGAAACACCTTTCATTTCTAATCAAATTACACCTCCTTCCTTGGCCCAATGTTCAAAAGTCAGACAAACTACTACAACTCCTTCTTTGTCTCATGTTCGGACGCATGACGATGCGCAGATTCAGATGGCCAAACAGTATCGAATATCCTTTCAACAGCGTATTCAACCTAAGCAAAGATATACGTTTAAGAAGAAAATCCTTTAAGAAACAATATTGACGTCTGATTACAGGATGATCAAACATAATTGGTAAAGCAGGCACAACCATCAGCCCAGCGGCAGTTGGTCCCAGCCTCATCATCAAAGGCGATAAGCCTGGCCTCCTCTTCATTAAGTTCGTGACAATATGCACCGTCTGATGAATTGTAAACGCAGGGAGAGCCATTGATGCTAAACTTTGGAAAACTCCTCGAGATAGTATCACTCGGGCCAGTGATTCATTTGTTGACCCTTGTCGTTTGTTCTCTTTTATGGCTTCGAGAGTCACGTCTAGAAGGAAACAACAGGTTAGTTGGTGCACCTTGTTATAAAGCAGCTGATTCACAAAACCTGTTGCTACGTATCCCCATGAGACTGCGTATCCGAGGTTGACGATTGAGCGGTAGACAAGTGGTCGAAAAGCCTGTATAGATTTGGGTCGTTAATCATGAAAGGATTGGGTACTAAAATTTTTGGTTCACCTCTCCAATACTAATAGAAACAGATTCAAGTTAGAAAAACGGTTGAATTTGAATGTAAAACATGCAAAATATGATGAAATTGTCCACTTCAATACGTCAAATCTCCAAAAGTCGAAAATCTCTCGCTCCACCAAAACTTTGATGGTGATCACTTAACTCGCTCGTGTAGGCTGAATAACGTACAAGAGGCAGTAGCAACGCCCTTGCTCTAGCTAGATCAACAAGTTTTGGTAAGCAACGATACGAGAAAGGGATGGTTGAAGCGAAAGTTCACCAAAGTACGCCAAATATCTCAAATCCGTGTCGGTAGTCTGAGAGTCGTGTGGATCATTGACATCAAATACTTCACTCAGCGTTGGTGTTTCCGCAGACATGTTGGTTATTTGTATCTTCGTTCAACAATATTTAAAGAGCAAATAGTTGACACGAATCTATACAACCACACTTGAACACGCGTCTGGGTTTGAGTTTTGAGTTTTGTTTACAAATCTTTTATTTGCTATTTGCTAAATAAGACGTTCAAGACATAAAAAAAGCACGACTACAACTTGGCTTTACCCTACGTTTGGTACCTTACTACCCTATCAAACAACTACAACATAGAGAATGACTGGACTTCTTGTATGTAATACCTCCCTTACTCTTGATTTTGTTTCTTCTTCTTCTTCTTTTTGATTTCAGGATCAACCATCGTAGGCACAACTGGCTTCTTTGGTACTTCCGGCAACGGACTCATGCTATTGGATCCAGAAGGCTTTTTATCTTTCTTGACACTAACGGGAGGAGAGACGATGGGTTGTGGAGTTATAGGTTTGGCAGTAGGAGGCTTTATGATAGCTGGTGGTTGTACTTTGGCAGGTGCTGGAGCTGCTTGAGTGACTTTGACCTTCTTTGCTGGGGGTACTTCTTCTTCGTCTTCACTCGAGTCATCATCGGATTCGGATTCTGCTGGTTGTGGAGCTGCCTTCTTGCCTGCTGCCTTGGGTGTGGCCTGTGGTTGTTGTTTTACTGCAGCTGGGGCTGTATGTTTGAGGGCAGGAGGCTTTACGAGAGATGGCTCATCATCAGAAGATTCTCCTGATTCGTCATCATCGTCCTCTTCTTCGACACCCTAAGATTGAAACGAAGCGAATGGTTAGTGTTGAGCCAGTGGCAAGACACAATGACATAAAACTACAGAAAAACAGCACCACCACCACCAACAAAAGCAAACAACGACAAAAAGCAAAGATGAAACTCAGGGTGAATGCATACCTGCATATGAGTGGAATGGGCTTGAGCAAGAGCAGTATCATCCTCGTCATCTTCATCGTCATCTTCCTCCTCTTCGCTCTCTTTCGGCGAAACAGCTAAGTAAAGGAAGCAATGTTAGACATGATGACGTGTCCCATGGTCCTGACATTCGAAAAACTGACCTGTACTAGAAGTAGCGGCTGGAGCACCAGTTTCACGAGCAGCAGCAGCCTTCTTTGCCAAGTATTCGTCCTTGAGAAGCTTGTGAGATTCTCGTAGGGCAAGAGCACGGTCTTCATATGGCTAAATGGCACCGAATGAATAGTTAGTAAACTATAAACACTTAGACACAACCAGTGTGAAATAGATGCAACCTCTCTCTTGTCTTACCTTCTTCTCTTCAGGAGTCAAAGCCTTCCAAGCTTCACCAGCGACAATCCCAATCTTTTGACCATGAGCCTGAAGCTTCAACGTATCAACATTATCCTTCATATATAGCATGTATGATGACAACGGATTCTTAGGTGCATCAGGATCCTTGACCACCTTCTTACGCTTGACAGGTTTCTTCTTGCCTGTAGCTGGATCGACACCATTAGGCGCACCATCATCGGCCATGGCGGTATCGTGAGGAGGAGAAGTCGCTGAATGGTTTGGCATATGCATCATATTATTCATATCATATGGGGGGTACCCACCGAATTGAGGGAAATAGATTGGTTGGGCATTGTTGTATGGCTGCATTGGCATGAGACCCATGTTTACACCGATAAGTGCTTCGATACCGCGCATGTTATCAGCAATACTCTTCATGTGTCCTAATAACTATGTAGTAAGAATAGAGTGATCGGTTAGTAAACTTGTACCGTATCACCCTCATGTCATTGTTGTTGGTGTGTGTGGGATGTCAAAAATCCAAACATAAACAGATTTGAGTCGATGACACGTACTCGTTTTCCTTCGTTTGAAGACCAGTACTGATGAGCCACGGCTCCTGGTGGGGGTGCAACCTTTGAGTTTTTGGATCCTATGGGACGGCCTCTCTTCTTTGTCTCAGCAGATCCTTCTCCGTTAGCATGTTGTTCGCCTCCAGCAGACGATGATGAAGCTCCTTGAGTCATCCTTCGATTTAGTATACCAAGTAAAGCGGTAGTCTTGTGGATGGGATGGCAAAGTATGATATTCTTAGTGCTACTATGTCTTGTTACCCTATCTCTTAGGCTATTGGCTAGGATGGTTTAGGTTTTGTGAGGTAAGAAAAACACACATTTTCGGTAGCGTAACGAAAAAGGGCAAAGCTGATTAAGCATCCCTAGCGAACCAAAACTTAATTTTTTCCAACACTTTAATTGAGTGATTCCCGCCCGTTCAAGTAAGAACTAATTTCTTCAAAACGCGTAAACCGAATCGGCACCGCATGCACCCTTCTTCAATATCATTTTAATTAGTTTATAATCGAAAAAAAGAATATCTTTGAATGACTATGGTTACAATGAAATGATAAAAGGAGCGAGAGTTTAACAAATGCAAGTGTAGTTGCAAGCGACAGAATTTCATAATGA
Organism: Synchytrium microbalum; assembly: GCF_006535985.1. Lineage (NCBI taxonomy): Eukaryota > Fungi > Chytridiomycota > Chytridiomycetes > Synchytriales > Synchytriaceae > Synchytrium > Synchytrium microbalum. The sequence continues at coordinate 146,956 of NW_022158389.1, read as the reverse complement.
CTTGATCAACCTCTTGGCTTCCTTCGAGTAGTATCATACACACGAATCAAGTGCTCTTGACCACCTTCGTTCTGCGAGAAGGCAAATCCACGAGACCTCTTTAGACGTTGAATCATACGGACCTTGTGCACTGCTTTACGGAACCATTCCATACGTGGTCGATAATCTGGAATATTGTACTTTTGGATCTCTTGCACAATGTGGTATGACTCGGGGATGTAGGTTCTCTTATAGCTATAAAAAAGGAGCGAATGTCAGTACGTTGGAGAAAAAAAAGGGGAGATATCGAGTCTCAAAAGTGGTAACGTACTATTTCCATATGAAGTCTCTCGTGTTAGCAGCAAACGGTATCAGTATAAGGATAAACCAGAATGCAGCACTTCCATATAACTTTGGTATGATGCCATATAACTCAGCAGAGAGAGGTAGCATTGGTCCGACAACAGACCATACAGGGAAGAGAACAAACCACAAGGCAATACTAAAAAGGGGACAAAACAAGTGTAAATGATTGGACTGATGCACCATCTGCCACGACATGATCTAACAATCCATTTCACAAACATACCTTCCAAATATAGCAATATAAGTAAATTTGACCCATAGATCCGTCACTATAGCTGCCTTCATAGTAATGGTAATCAACACTACGGTGTAGACAGTCTCTCCAAACACCCAGTTGTCACCCAGGAGACCATATGGCTCAATGGTGCCCTCTCCATAAATCCCTCGAATCATGTAATACATGAATAAGGAATGGAAGAATGAGTTGGCTAGCCATGCAAAGAATGCTTTATCGTTGTACTATAATATAGCAAATATTGCATGAGGAATGAAAAAGGAAGGCGCAACATAATGAATATGTACGTACAAACACTTCACGCTGACCCAATTGATACATCTGAGGGTATCGATCCAACATACGAGCTGACACATATTGGTCAAAGATACCAATAGCTACAGGCTGGAAGAGAGCGAATGCTACGTTATAAGCAGCCAGTGTCCATGATTCAAACAAGGTCTAATCGATACATTATGTTTAGTCGACAAAAAAATCAAAGTTGCATTGAAATATAGTAATCCAGAATACACTAACCTGTCCAGAGAATGCATTATCAAAAGCAAACCACAACTGAATGAGATACAACGTGATGTTTTTGTAGAAACTGTACAGAATCAGTTTCGACATTCGACTATACGCCCATCCACCATGCACAAGCAGCAATTTACGAAGGAATCGGAATTGGGCAATAGCGAAATCCGCTGATCGGGCTGCTTGTAGACCTTCCATACCAGATATACCTACTCCTACATGTGCTGCTTGTATCATTCCGACATCATTGGCACCATCACCAATTGCTAGTGTTACAGCTCGATTGACATTCTTCTTTACTAGTTTGACTACAAGGGCTTTTTGCAATGGTGATACTCGACAACAGATGACCGCTTTACAGAGTGTGGCCAGTTGCAAGAAGATGAGTTCAATGTCACGTTCCAGGGCGAAATCAAGAGTTTTTCCATCAATTATTAATGCAAGAGGCTGCAGTGAGAAAAACGTGTGAGTATGAAATGCAAAAACACGAAGAGGAGACGATCGTTTATGCTATGCCGCTGTTACCTCAACTTCAGTAGAGAATTCAGGTTTATCCAACTTCTCACGCCTCTTCTTAAATGGCCAGAAGGGTAGCAATGGAGTTCCACTCTCTTGTTCAAAGGGATTTTCGTTACCTGTACCTTGTAAACCACCTTGAACAGCAGCTAATTTCTTTTGTAGAAAATCCTTCGTCTCGAAGTGCGTTGTCTCGTTACATATTATCAGCGACATTTCTTCAGTAATCAATTTACAAGAGTATCCAATGTTGATGGCGGTTTCTTGTCGATCACCAGTCAAAACCCATACTTTGATACCAGCAGTCATCAGAGTATGAATTGTATCAGGTACACCATCTTGTAATTTATCTTCGATAGCTGTAGCACCGAGAAGTATCAAGTTGTTTTCAATCAATTCAGCAGCCTTGTCGAGTTCTGCTGACCGATTGTTGATGGTTGTAGCTGCTTTATTATACACTGATGTCCATTGTTGATATTCTTCTTCGGGAATATCACGGTATGCAATACACAAGGTTCGTAACCCTTCTGTAGCATAATCTTCTAGGTGGCTGGTGGTACGTTCTACGAATAAATTGTCGAGAGGAGATAAACGTTCTAAGATGACCGTATCAGCTCCTTTAACATATAGTTTGACACGACCATCTGGTCCTCGGACTACAGCAGACATTCGTTTACGAGTAGAATTGAATTCACAGATATTGAGAATTTCCCATTCTTGTTCTCGACCATCCACAACGATTGTCACGGTTTTGGGTTTACGAGTGGTGAAGATATATCCTAGCATCTCAGCACCTTTAACTAGAGCACCTTCATCAGGTGACGAAGCTTGATAGACGATTTTACCAGGTTCATCTTCACTAGTTTCTGGAATAACTGTATGACAGACAGACAAGAGACACAAGAACTCGTGTAGCATTTCTCTGACTTGAGGCGATCCATTCTTTCGATTGTCTTGCAGTCTCTTAAAGTCATAATAGCCCTATGTGAAAACACAGTGAGCCAAAAAAAACACGGGAGCTGCTACACAAGGACAAGCGCAATCATTACCACTTCTTGACCATTCTCATCAATGCGAGGCTTCTTATCTTCAGGTACCGAGTCTGAGTAGGCAATACCACCAATACTACACATGCGGAATTCCATAATGTTGCAGGTCAAGGTGCCAGTCTTATCTGAAAATACGTAGTCAATTTGACCCAATTCTTCGACAAGTGATGAGGTTCTAGCTGTTGCTGGAGTATCATTGACTTCATAATACATGTCCAAATCGGCATTTATAAGTGTTCCCAAGAAATATTTGACGAATTCCATGGTTACAATCAAACTAGGCAACCAAAAAAGGATTAGTTTTCGATCTTTAATCAGCCATGACGTGATTAAAAGGTACCTGAGTGGAATCAAATTGTTGAATAGAATCATAAAGGTCAAAATGTTCAGGAAGAACTGACCAAGAGCACCATCAGTAGACAGGAGTAAAATTTCCCTTTCCCAAGGTGAATTGTACTATTTCATGATGAGAAAAGGAATGAGACAAGCAACAACAAAAAACTTCGAAGTAGACCAATACCGTTCGAATCAAGGTTCCCAAAGCACACAACACTGACATGGCCAACAGAATGAAAAACAGGTACAGAATTTGTATGTTGACCATTCGTTCTACTTTTGTCGTTTTGGTAGGAGTAGATCTATCGAACAACAATACATGATAAGCAGCTTGAATGCTACCTCGTTTGCAACACACCGATGAACTTACGTGGCGTTTTTCATCAATTTCGTTTCATGACCTGTGAATACGACAACGGCATACACCCATCGAGTATTTCTCAACATGGCACCCTGTCGTAAAGGTGCGTTAAAGAGGACCATCGAGGCAGCAAAAAAAAACAGGAGTAACAAATTCATACTCTGAGCAAGAGCTGAAGAGGCTCCAACGGTAACTCGTCATGACCAAGTCGTAAAGTACCCTCATAAGTATACAATGACCGGTTAGGTTGTTCTGATTTGATCATACCATCCATACGAGCAACTTGTTCAGGTGTCAATATGTTGGCAGTTTCTTGTAAACCTTGTCGGATTTTGAGATTGGTTTCACTAGAAGAAAAAAACAGGAATTAGATACATGTTGAAATCGAACTGGACCCGTCAACTAAACTTACCCATCAAGATTGGAAGTCTCGATATAACAGAGCCCTTCAGGTTCAGATGACGAAAGCAAGACCAAATCAGCTGGGAAGAACTGTCCATTTTCGATTCTTACAACATCTCCTACAACAATATCTCTCCATGGCTTTTCTACAAATGTGTTTCCAGACAGGACTTTACATAATCGTGCGTTGGTTTCCTGATCCATTTTCGTTCGTCGTGCATCTTCAATCAATTCTTTTACCGCTGAAGCGAATACGACTATGCTCAATGGAAGAGCTGTACCGGCCTTGTTTGTAGGTGAGATATCACCGATTTGCTATTGCGACAAAAGCGTCAGACTGAATTGTCACATCAAGAGCACAAACTCAGGCATCACCATCATACCTGAATAAAAGCAGTAAACAAAAAGAACAAATTGGCCGATTTACTAAACTGCTCATACAAGAATTTTGGCAAGAAGGTCAAGACATTATACTTGGCGGTAGTGACTCGATTATGTAGATACTTCATTTGAGCATTTTTGATCGTATCATTTAAATGAATGAGACGCGTAGGATCATCGTCATCATGATCAGTTCCAAACATGTTTGAGATCTTACGAAATAGTGGGCTAGTTACACGTGATGGTTGCGTTGGCGGGGTTGATCCAGGACTTGATGTGGGCGGTCTTTCAAAGGTTCGTGAAGAAGTGGAAGGGAGATAGGAATTAAATAAATTATTGCTGTTATTAGAGTTGTTTGAGGTCGTGTGAAAGTCTGAGAATTGGGATGATGGAAGGTGATCTGAATTATAGAGTAGCTCGCGAGATCGTGACGAGGAGACAGAGGTCAATGGTATAGAAGAGCTAGCTCTTTTGGCAAAGGAGCCAATTCCTCGATCTGAGGTGCGTTGGATTTGACCAGAGTCCTCTAGCTCTAAAGGAAAGGAGTTTGTTTGAAATTGGTGGATTTTGCAACTTTGTTTAAAGTTTCTGCAAAGCTCTTCAACTTGATTACAACAATGGATCAAACGTAATCCTTGAAGCTTGCAAATTCAAATTGCTTGCCAGCTTCCTTGTATGCCCCCTTCTGCTCTGTAAGCTAGTCCCTCGAATCTGTCGGAAGTTTTAGATGTTCCAGTATTTGCTAAGCAAAAGTACTTGATACAAGTACGCTTACTGATCGTCGTGCACTCGATCATGAGACACACCGATGCGTTTCGAACCTTTGACAATTGCACGTGTCGTTTCCGTCTAAATGGTTGTAGTCTATCTTACCTGCAAGGAATCCTCGCGGTATCTCTGCTTCAGTCGGCGAGGTACTCCCACTGCCATTCGCGAATGCTCGGATACGACTATTCCTGGAATCCAGCTTGTTGTGTGTGCTTCAGCTCAGTGGAAGTGTCGGTGTGTCAACTGGTCATCACGACAAACCTTTCAACGATAAAGCACATGAAACTTCGTGCCAAAAGATGTTTTATTTATTCACGTGGTATATCACATACACTGTACAAAGAAAAACGAGCAGTTTCGCCACCAACGCCGTTGCCGAGATCATTCGTAACTTTTCTTCGAGATCAAAAGGTTCAGTGCTGATAATAGTATGGTTGCGGTCGAACTTCCCTTGTCTTGTCAGCATAGGTTCTTTGTGTCGGGAAGAGAAGGTTAGCTGTTCAGAAACAGGTCAGTGTACGTGTCTCGATCACGCGCAAAGTCCAGTGTCAGCACGGTCGAGTACGATCTCTACTTACGGATCAACCGAGTCCAGTATGGCACACACGGCGTTCCAGCTCTAGGCTCTACTTCCTATTGAAAACCCCAACAATGTTAACCCTTTGTGAAGCAACGACCTCCTAGCCAATTGCACTCAATCGAGTGGTCATATATGCGGCAGTAAGCCTGCTCACTTGTCCATCTCATGCAATTTTCACTGGCTGGCCGTCGTTCAAAGCATTGAATATCATCGAGAATTTTGGGAAACAAAATCGTGTCCAAGTCTGTTACATGAAAACGAACATTGTTTTGACTCCCTTAACGCATCGGCCTTTCAACTCACATTCTCAACCATTTCACAAGAAAATCAACGCCTCCAAGCCCGAAATCAAACCAGTGAACTGACTGACTGTAAGGTGCGGTTCACAGCAGAACTCATCATCCTGGCATTGAATTCGTGCTCTTGACAATAAAGTATCTAATCGTTCGCTCTGGACATTGTAACCTCGAAATCACAGACCGTTGCAACTCTTCTGATACATTGCAGCCTAGATGTAACAACGAAGGACATCAATGAATGGTTTCAATAGCAATAAAGATATCAGGGAGTCCACAAAGAAAAGCGTCAGAGAGTCGTCCAAACCGAGCGTCGTCAATGTCAAATTGAAGACGTTTGTATTCTCACCTTGCAAGCGATATGACGGGCGATAATTCAAATGCTGATTTCTGGGCAAATAATAAACATGGCTTTTCTTACGCCAGAGCTTGACACGATCGGAAGCTGTTTAGCGTGTGTGTTTGAATGTGGTTGATGATCATGAATGTGATTTCCGCACAGGTTGATTCTGGAAAGCGATTTGGCTCGTAATTCTTCTTGTACTCTCCTCAATTGACACTGTTTGAGACGATGAATTGCATCGCTATTTTCGGAGCTTTGTCGTTTGAGTTCGTTTTCGTCGTTGACATACTGGGAGTAATCGTATCTAGTCTCGTCGTCGATATCAGGCTCAAACTTGTCTTCGTCGTCGTATGTAGTCAAGGCTGGTGAGCCAGCTACTAGCTGATTCCTCTGGAATTGTCTGGTAAGAAGAAAGGTTTAATAATGAAACAACCGCAATAAGCTCGGAACAAAACACAAAACTTTATAAAAAGATGTTTATATTGAAATCAAGACCAGCAATACTATAAGTATCAACAACCCCTCATAACTCGTAATCAGCTTGCTCATCACCAATTCACCACCACCACCATCAATACAATCGTTTTACTAGAGCAAAATATAAAATGTGCGAGGTCGAATTATGACATGTCCATAATGCTATCTCCATACTTTCTAGAATAACCCATTTTGCTGACCATACGTGTTATTGCCAAATGGTTGTTGTGGTTGTTGTTGCGGTTGTGTACCAAATGGCTGCTGACCAAAGTTATTATTATTTCCAAAGGGTTGCTGTTGCTGTTGTTGAGGTTGACCAAAGGGAGTGCTGCCAAAAGCCGGATTTCCAAATTGCTGTTGTTGTTGCGGTTGACCAAAAGCATTATTACTATTGATGTTGGAAGCACCACCGAATGGTTGAGTAGTCATACCACCGCCACCACTACCCATACCACCAAATGGATTGGCTGCCTGTTGCTGTTGTGGTTGACCAAACGGTTGAGATGATTGTTGACCGAATGGCTGAGATGTGTTGCCTCCAAAAGGTTGTGATGAGGCACCACCAAACGGTTGGGAAGTGTTGTTGCCTCCAAATGGTTGAGATGACGTTCCACCAAATGCAGAGGCGTTGTTGGCTCCACCAAATGGATTTGGTGCTGTGTTACCTCCAAATCCAGATTGCTGTTGTTGTGGTACTCCATATCCAGAGGACTGTTGCTGTCCTCCAAAATTCGATTGACCAAATGGAGTTGATTGACCTGGGAAGGCACTCGACCCACTTCCAAAAGGTCCACTCGACGATGCCAACACCATAGCACCAGGTCCAGGCTGCAAAAAGAGAGAAATCATAAACAACTGAAATTCAGACATGATCTTCAGAGACAAACAAGCTCACTGTAGCAGAGAATGGATTTGGATCTGATGAGCCGCCAAAAGTATTAGTATTATAGTTCGAGCCTCCACCGAATCCTGATGAAGAGCTTCCGGTGTTTCCACCAAATGGATTTATAGAGCCATTACCAGCACCACCATAGTTTTGTTGCGGCATTCCTGATGATCCCATGCCCATGCCACCACTTCCAAATTGACTAATACATATGAATATATGTCAGCATCGAGTGAGAAATATTGTTCGAACTCTGAGAGTTAGGAGTTAGAACGTACTTGTTTGGGTTGGTTCGGCCAGCAGCGAGATTGGCAAAAGGATCTATTTGAGAACTAATGACAACAGATGTGTTAGCAAACAAGCTGCGAGAACCTCCCCCCATCCATTTAAAGGCAATTCTTCTGTACCTATTACGTGCCATATTCGCCATCTGAGCATTTGCATCATTCATACCCTAGCGCAAGTGATTTACAATTGAGTCAACTTTAACAAAGAAAGTCGGTACTTTGCACCACTACCTGATAAGGCATCGGTTTAGCACCAACACCACCATCAAATCCGCTTCCGAATTGCGATCCCCCACCACCACCAACACCGTATGAAGATGGGCCTGTGTGTTGAGTTCGAAGAGGTTCGACAGGGAATGTTGTTCTCATAGGTTCACCAGTCAATTGTGGTCGAAGAGGATTCATACCAACCACCATATTAAGATTGTTGCCACTGTTGGATGTACTCATTGAAGGTGATCGTATTTTACCAGCTTCAGCTTCAAATATGAATGGATTGTATGTCGACCCAATGGGGTTTACGTCTTTACCACCACCCCATTTAGGTTGGAAGGGATCGAAATCTTCTGTTGGGCTGTTGCTGTTTGTTGAAAGGGATTTTATTGAGTATTGTTAGAATGATGTGAGCTTCATCTCATAAGTTGAAACTTGTGACGTGGCACACATACTTTTCAAATGAAAAGGTACTGCCTCCGGTCAACTGATTGGCAATTCTTCGTTGCTCTAATTGCATTTGTTCTCGTTCTGCTAGTAATTCTAGCGTCCTTTGCAATTCCAAGTCCCTGTTGAAGAAACAATAGGGCTCTAATTGGTTTTTTTGCGGTTCACACAAAATCAAGAGTAAAATGAGCTTACGTCATGCCCTCTCTTCTCCTGGCTTCATCAAGAGCGGCTGTTCGTTTACTCTCTTCCAAAGCCCTTCTTAGCTGAGCATCTTCATCGTAATTTCCATTTCCACTTGGTGTTGGTTCTTCCCTGATTCTGTTTTGCATTCCCTGTCTGGCAGCTCGTTCTTCTCTCAATCTTGCTTCATCATTCAGAAGCGCTGTCAAATCTTTTGATTTTTGACGTACTAGATGTTGCGAAAGAACAAAAGATTGCGTCAGTACATCGTTGTGAGTTGTTAAGCTCCAACAACAGAGCTTTGGCGTGATTCGTATGTATACCATTTGCTCCTTGATCTTTCCCTTCCTCATCGATGAACTGGAACTCTTTCAGAGTTCTGATGACATAGATGTTATCTTTGGCGTAAGTTATGACTGCTTCAGATCCAGAATGTAATAGATAATCCAATAATGTAAGTGCCTAAAACAGGGAAAGGAGTCAATGAGCAATGAAACAAAGTTTTGATATTTCGTGATGTACCTTGAATACGTGTCTCCAATTCTTTCCATGGTCATTAAGTCGCTTATCAACCATTTCCATGATTTCTTGAAAGTCTCGTCTATAAACATGAAGGTTGAGTCGAGCGGTCTGCTGCATTATCAGCAACTTCGAGAAGACGTACGCGTTGTATGTAGCATCAGCTATCTCAGCCATGAGTGTACCAGATGGTCCCCACTGTTTGGAAATGGTCAAATATTATCAACTGAATCTACTGAGCATGATCAGACTGAGGACTTGCCGGATCATTGGAGGTTGCTTGTCTAATAGACACATAAGTGTTAGTTTACGAGAGTGGGCTAACAACAATAAAATCAGCAAAGTGCTGTGTACCTGACTTTGATTTGGATGTCTGAGTATCCCTTGGCGTAATTTTTCCTATAGAGGCAATAAGAATGAATTTTGGTTTCCAGAAAATTGGGTGGAAAATGTATGTCAAATGTCTCTGCGGGACTTGAAGGAATTCAACGTATTGAAAGACGATGAGACCACTAGGGTCATTCAATATCAAGCAGGAGCATATATTGGATGTTCGACTCCAATTCCTTCCAATGGTTTTGGGCCGTCAAATGTTGGTCATCCATTATCAAGACATTTTACGTGGCGGCGTGAATTGAAGCCTTAGAGAAACACTACTTACACAGAACGCACGATGCTCTTCACAGAGTCAGCCATATTTATCGGCCTGAGCTGCAGGCAATGGAGGTACTTTGAGTGGTTTTTGTTTTAGCGATTCAACGAGTTGCAGTTTGAGAGTTTTAAGGGCGTGTGGTGTTCAAGCTGAGTCGGTATTCCACAAGATCTATAAATATAGCTCAATGCCGCGGCATATTTCGTTGCATTTACCGGCAAATATCACGTCTGCGTGTTCTGCAAAAGCTGAAGAAACGAGCCCCACCAGCAAAACTCAGCTGCGCCAACAACATGGCATAATGAAGGTATATTTTGAGTCGAATCGCAAATTACATGTGTCTGATACACATTTTGCATCATTTTTCTCGTCTCCCCTGTAGTTTGGTTGAGATACTGCGACTAATTGCCTATACCAAAAGTCAAGAAATCTCAATCTGCGCCGAATTACAGTGATACCAACAAAAACAACATAGTAAGGACGCGATTTAGAACTCAATATGAGCAATTAAATACTTATTCACAATATCTACATCAAAAAAACACGTCTTTTATGTGCAGATCTCCAAAAACGAGGTGTCTGAAAAACGTTAAGGGGAAACAAGCATGGACATTCTCAACTCGTGGCCCACGAAAAAAACGAGGTTGGCAAGACAGCGACCAGAGGAAGCAACAAAACATAAAATTAAATTAAATCAATCCATCACCTATCACGATATTACATTCAATCATGCAGGAAAAATTATCCTTTCCAGACGCTCCGCCACCAATAAATGCCAAGAGTTGTCGTGTCCGTGTTGATCTCGTCAACTTGCCAGCAAACGACCCAAACGCCAAACAAGCCAATATAGTCTCATATCGAGAGCTACTCAGGAAGCAAGTCGCAGCTCAACAGCCTCCCGATGCTGCTAATGGACCCGACTCTTCCTCTGAATCATCTCCTCCGCCTACACACAAAGATGTTAATGGCGATGTTGTAATGGCCAATGACGACGACGATCAAGCCGACAAGCCTGGATCTGAAGCCGACTCTGATAATGATGACGATGATCAGCCTTCTGATCCTGATGGTAATAGCGAACAGGTTGCTAGTGGTGCTGCTGCAAAGAAAAAGGTTTATGAAGATTATGACTTGGACGATGAATTCATTGACGACTCGGATCTATTTGGGGCTGAAGTCAATTACGCTCCTCCTGCTAAATGGGACTTTGGTTTCTTTGTGTGGAAGGGTCCTGTCGAGAACTTTTTCGATGAATAGTAAGTTCGTGTGTTTGTTGATGTTTGGTATGTTTTTTCGAGTTAAGCTTTTCGAGTGTTTGACAGCAATACTGATTACCTTCAAATTCCTTTACTGTAGTGGTGTCAGAGACGACTCATCAGGTGAAGACTCGCCCTCAGCAAAACGTAAACGTACCACTGCAAAGGGCAAACAACGAGCTGTACCAATCAAAGAATCACCAAAGAAGAAGGCTACTACTACTGCTCCAGGTGGTCCCACAGTAATAATAGAAGATGACGATGCTTCTCCTAGTACTGCTATTACACCCACCCCAAATGCTCCAGAATCAGCAGCCAAGAAACGTAAAGGTGCTGGCATGGACGAAAGCAAGCCTAAAAAGAAGCCAAAAGCCAGTACAGCTCCATCAACTCCCGTTGCTGGTGCTCCCGGTTCTACATCCAATGGTGGTGGTGGTTTGAGTGGCTCCCATGCTATAAATGCATTATTGAAAGGTCTCATGTTGGAAAACCAACTTGCTACCAAAGCTGGTCCCATTCCGAACGGTGCTGTTAGTAATGGTCCTGTTGGCAATGGCTTAGCAAATGGTCATCATGTTGCTGCTGCTCCTGCACCTGCTGGGTCGAGTACTATGGGTGGTTCTGCAGAGGATGTCAAGAAGGAGACAGTGGATCGTCTTCCTCCACCTCTTGCTCCAGCGCTGCAAGATGCTCTACAGGTTCTGAGGAATGCTGCTTCCAGAGGTATGTTCACGGCTGTTGACTTGGTGGTGACTCCGTGGCACTAGTGGTGGCGTGAGGAAAAACCGGACTGCGAGATCGCCAATGACTCTAAATTATGATATCTAACACAATCATTCTCCAAATAGAATCATTCGCCGAGAAGAAGAACTTTCCACCTCTTTTGAAGCCTATTCTTCATGCCGCAGCTCGAGTCGCTATGGACGTGAACCACCCTCACGATGATTTCATAGTTCATGTACGAGAGATACTACCGTACAACACATTCACAATGAAGGTGAGTTTCTATACGATTGGGTTACTGTATCCTGTCTTCAAATGACATTACGTAGTTGACTCGATACGTTTTTGTTGTTCTGGCAGAAACTGATTGGAAAGATGATATTACCAGAAAAGATCGAACGCAACACACAAGAATTGAATGACCTGTATAATCGTCTGGGTCAAATTGTGCATGGTATGATGATGGTTCAAATGCCAAAATACGAAGCTTTGGTGCAAAGGAAGACACGTAAGTGAACTATTTGTTGCGTCACGTATTGGTTTCTAGGATTGACCATTTTCGTACCATATAGAAGAAGTAAGCAACTGATCTTGCTAATGATACCACTTATGGCCGCGTTTTGATCATAGAACTAATTTTGAATGCTACACGTAGATTGCTGCCAATCCACAGACGGCAGAGGAAGGTGAGTCTGTTCAGCAAAAGACTGTCGTGCGTTGCTGCCATGACTCATGCCTTGACACCACTCTTCATAGACGCCATCCCAGCACCCAAATTCGAACTTGACTCTGAAACACGGGAACGTATATATGATATTGTCATGAGCACATCTGATATCGCATGCGTCAAGAATGAACTAGAGTACGTATATCTCGTTAATTGGGGTTTATGACGTCAATCTCATGTACCAAATATTTACTAAATGTCAAATCACTGTAGCTTTTATACTGGTGAAATCGAAGAGAAGGAAGAAGAAGAAAAGGTTGAGAGGCGTGCTCGAAAAGAAGCCTTCGCCAGGGTAAAACGCACGTTGTCTTTTTTCCCTTGATGTTGAATCAATGACACGACCCATACCACTCACTGCCAGCACTGACATCACACACCATCCCTTAGCTCATCGAGGTTTGGCCTCAAGGATGGATGCAAGGTGTATTAATATCGAACACTCTTCAGGCAGTCAAGAAGAAGAGGGCTCGCCGCACCACCATGGATCATATTCCTCCTCCTGGTTCTCCAACTCCTGTTATGAATGGCAAGACTGGAGGTCTAGTTGGAAATACTCTTTCAAATTCACCTACGACTACTCAACCGCCGCGCAAGAAGCTTGCTCCGCCCCCTGGTGGTGTTGCACCTTTAGCAAAGAATAATATTAGTATTGCTCAACCGTCTCCATTGGGACAGGTCGTCTCTATTGAAGATAGTAATGACGACGCAGAAGATAAGGCAGAGGAAGAGAATGATGGTGATGTGGATGAGGATATTGAGATGGTGTGAATAGTGGATGTTTGAAATGGTGTTGTCAAATGCAAGGACAAGAGAAAACAAATCAAGAAACCCCCATACTTAAAACAAAGCAAAAATAACAAAAAAAGAACAGTTTGGTTCTAAAAGTCATTCATATTTTCATTTGAGGTTGTGTGTGTATTAAGATGTACAAAGAAAAAAAGCCACCAAACCATATAAAATTGCCAGATAGTTGCTATACGACCCGTGCATTTCACGAATAAGATTTATAGGAATGGTGTTTCCGCTTGCGTATGCTAAAGATGCCGATCTATGTGCCCTAGCTCTTCCTTTACTTATGATATGTAGGTGAGCGTTGCATCTTGATTGATATCCACTCTTTGCAACAAGACACTCAACCTATTCCTCTCATAATCTTCCACCATATCATCCGACTCCATATCCTCAGTTGCATGCGACGACGATCCTGACGATGCCGTTTCCACTGAATCCATCTTACTATTACTATTACTACTACTAGGACTACTATTTATAAACAGCATGCGAGACATTAACGGCAACTCTGTCTCTCCATCATCACTCAACAAGCTGAGATTACTGCCTATTTTAGAGTCGTTTGATAATCGTTGGATGCTGGATGAGAGACTGTTTGAGAAGCCGGTGAGACTTGATATGTCGAAATCGACTTGGGGTAGTGGGAGCGATGTGTCTAGTGAGTTTCTACGTGTTCGGCGTTTGCGTTTGTCTCCTGTCCTGTGTGTGCTGCTGATATTGCTGTTGCTAGTGGTGTTACTACTACTATGACTACTAGTTTCTATAAAAGATGTAGAAGCATGCCGTGTATGAGATATCATACGTCGAGATTTACTGCCAATGTTGGTTGTTAATCGTGTTGGAAGAGTGGGAAGTCTAACACTGAATCGAAGGGAGGGATACGGCGATGGGATCTTATATGCTCTGCGATGGCGGCCTCCGTGGCGTGCGACTAGTGCTGTACTGCTGCTGCTGCTACTATGACTATATATGTGGTGGGTTGATTCAGGTTCGGCAAAGAGTGTTTCGTTAATGTTGGTGAATGGTGATGATGTGGATGGTGGAGATGATGATGGAGAGGACATGTGTATGGCCTGAGGTGTATATGATGGCATGGCGGTATCTTCTTCGTTTTCGATATATTTTGATGGAGCTGTTGCTGATTGACGGGGCGATAATGAAAGCCGCCTGCAACAGAAAATGTTATAACGGAGGCATAGAAATATTGTAGAGATTTGATTTTGTATCGCTCACCTGACCATATGCTCCAGTTCGGCCATCTTCCAACGTCTTTTCTTCTGTGGGCAACTCGCACAGGTTTAAAAATCACAGAAATCAACACAAAGCTACTAATTGCTCAGACGTGAATTTTGACCGTCCGAGGAAGGAAGCACAGGGCATGCAATTACTGTGTTGAAAATATGTGTGCCATTTTATCTGATAAGATCTAACCACATGCCATTCTCTCGTCTTGTAGATCAGCAGAATATGGAGTTGACAAGCTTCTTGAAATCATATGCCGCTCAACCACCACTATCTGCTACTTTATTATCGCCTCCTCCATCGTCTTCGTCCTCCTCATCTCGCTCGCTATTCGACCTGGAGTCATCAACTCGCGATGCATTCTCACAACTAAGGAAATTGATGCAATCATTCGAAACTGCTGAATCTTCATTGCTGAAACATGTATCTGAAGCTCAAGACTCTGTAAACAACGCTTGGTCGAATGTGGAAAATGGTGCTGAACAAATGGTGGAAGACATTGTCGTCAATGTGGTTGAAAAGACTGGTAATGTTATAATGGAGTGGTAATGTTTAAAATAATGCCTGGCGACTTGCATCCTTTGTTTTTGCAACTGTCTCTTCTGTGTTGATCAACGATTCTCATTCCAATCTAGTCCAAGAACATCTGATCAAAGCATTTGCGAACATCAAACAAACAATGTTGAAAGACTACCACTCCTTGTCTGATCAACTCCGCAGATTGGAACCATCTCTAGACATTCGCATGCAGAAAGAACTGCTATCACTCTTATCTGCATTGACAAACTCTTCCAAAACAAGCCTACAAAACATGACTTGTCAGCTGGCATCCTTGTCAAATCTCATTCCCCACTTGAGTGGTATTGATACCATCAAAAGGGACTTGGGTGTGATTCAACGCAATATTGATCAGCTTCCTGAATCGATTGAGACGCGAGTCACAAAGAAACACGAACAGAGTGTTGAGAAGGTATTTTCTCAGATTGTAAAGACGGGGGTGACGGATTTGGGAGGTCGTATTGATACTGTGCAAGAAGATATCGCTACGTTGGATGCTGGGACGAGAGGAATGATGACACAGATTGATGCTCGATTCAAGGCTTTGGAGGATAAGTTGCAGTTGGTGCTGGACCATGTCAAATCTCGTAAGTTCTGGTTTTGACTGTCGAGTCTTCAATCTGCCAATACCCTTTTTTTGTTTCTTAGAACCTCCTGCCCCTACACGCCTATCCATCCGTGACATACTATCTCTTCCCAAACGTACAAATCCTCCTACAAATCCTCGCAACGCTACCACTACTACAAACCCTCGCGGCACCACTACTAGTAGTGACCATGCAATTCTCCCCAAACCAAAAGAGAATGCAAACCTGAGGAAACGTGTACTGGTCTTGCCTCCCCCACGAATGCCATCAGTTACTACTGCTGCTCCTGATGCTCTTGTAAGACCTCCTGGTAGCAGTGAGTTTGACCTATTCATGTGAGTATCAATGTGGAATTCCTTTTTGATGATCAAGAAGCACTGAATCATCGTATTAGGGAGCCTACAATTCAGAAGGATGTGGCAGAAGAAGCTACATGTGAGGCCGCTAGGTCCTGTTGCTAATGCGGTTTTTTGGTTGTTGACTCTAATTGAAATCTGCGCCATTGAACAGCCAAAAAGTCAAAAATCATACCTCAACCTGTTTTCTACAATGCTCCTCCGCCTTCAAATGCTGTATCATCTGTGGCCAAACCAACTCGTCCAAAGCGTGGTGATCCATCTCGTTCAAAACCGCGGGGAGGGGTAAGTATTTTGACAAATTTTGAGACGACAAGAGTCAGGTTGCTCTGTTTGCTGATATGGTCATATTTTAGAGGCGTGGTCGAAGTCGTGGTAGATCTTAAGTATCGTTTGTACAATATGGCATTGCTTGTAAAATAAATCAAGATGATTGTGTATATTGCGATCAACTGTTGATATTTTTGCACTCAAGTGGTGCTACAGCACGTATGCTCCAACTCACATCTCAAATGATTATATTAATCAATGTTTGTATACATTTAGTTGAATGAGAGGACCAATATTTCTCGCTTCAGCCACCACCCAAATCAAAGTTTGAATGAATGACGACGGTGAACATGCGTTCGCATAATAACGATCAGTATTGTCAGCTCCTTCTACCCAGCCTACACCCTTCCAACCAGCGAATATCCCATTCGGATCGTATACCTCTTTGACTTGCAACAGTAGTGGGTAGTGATACCCATAGAAGGCTAGAGTACAAGGACAAAAGTTATCAGCAACGTCATCAGAATCGGCAACGCCAGCTACACCAACCACTTACAGTCCTGCCACTCAGGTTCCAAAAACACTTCCTTCGTTACTATATGCACCAGAACCAGGAGCAACGTCACGAAGAGCTCTGAGCACCATTATCAGCCGCTTGGGCCATATTGTTTCGTACAGCGAGATGGAATCCTTGAGGCAAACCAGTGCCATAAATAACGTGCCCGTAAGAGTTTCTCCAAGCCGGATTTACAGCAGTGGGTGTTGTCAAGATCAGGATTACTGTCGTGAATAAGGAGTTAAGACTTTTTCGGGTGAGTGTAAATTCTTGAGAGTGTATGTATTTCAGGATTAAGATACTAATAAGGACCGGTGGCGAATATGATGAACGAACAAGGACGAGTCGCCTGTGATAATTGTTGAAGAGCCGTAGTCACAGCATTTTCACCCTTCATGATAGCACTTGTCATCGTATTGATACCGGATCTGGTTTGGAATAGACTCTTTGGCATTAAGCGGGAGCCTACTCGCACCCAGAATCCATTAGGAGTATATTACTCGGTAGGACCCATGATGTTGGTGATAAAGCCGGCGCATCTAAGAAGGAAAATAAATTTTAGAGAGGAAAGGGGGTACAATACAAACTCGTTGTTTACCGATTCCATGTTTGCCCTTGGGACGTATAAGTGTGAAGCGAGAAGGGGTAGTTGTGATAGAAATTGAGCAAAGGACCATTGCATTCCACGCATGTGGCATGTTGGTGGTTGGCACGTAATAAATCTAATGCGAAAAAAGGGTTAGTGTCGCGTCACATCATCCCATCAATAGAAATCGTGTCCAGTGTTTTTGATTACCAGTTTGATTTGTACTGAGTAGCAAATGAAATAGCAGCTTGGACATCTGAATCTTGTTTCACGTTAACAGCGTATGGAAGAATCCTTCCCAACGAGCAACGAGCACGTTCGCCCAAGTGTAGCATACTGTGCTAGATAATTCAATGAGCACTCCAGATTGCCACAGTTTTCCCAATTCAAACTAGTACGTACTAGCATGTTAATTACATTAATAGCTGAAGCTCAAGGTACTGGCTTGTGGTCGCATGGAGGCACTGCTCTCTCAAATTTGAACTTACTTATCATAAGGACCACATTCATTTGCTCTTGAGAAGCCGTCTAAATAATGTGCATTGACGGTCTGACAAGCAGTTTGGTCTGATGGTCCTGCGGTTGCAAAACAAGGGGGCTCAGTAAATGCCGCGTGAGCCAACTTCCAACGCTAAAATAATTTTAAAATGCTAAAATAATTCTCAAATGACTTCAGGAACATTCAGTGGTCACTTACGGCCCAAGGAGTAACTTGAATCAATCGACCATCAACAGACAATGTGTATTCAATTGTTGCCAAGCATCAGTGGAAGGCCAACAGCGATCGGAGGGTGTGCAATATGGCAAGGCAGCAAAATTCGATGCGAAATGGACTATAATTACTACCAAAGTGCGATGGTGTTGAAAATTTTAGTAGAACTTGCAAGGGGAACTCCAAACGTTTGATGCTGTGTACCAACAACGAAGTTGCCACATGGCTTCTGGTCGGCGAGAATGAATAGCTGTAGGCTGCTCAGTGATCGCTGTCGAATGAATCGATTTTGGGAAGCGTTTGTCGTGATGAGATGAGGTGTGTAGCGGTAAACGTGCATCGAAAAGTAAGAAAGAAAAATACTGGATTTTGTCTTCTTTCTGACACGGAATATATGCGATTGCGGTGCATCTAATGCATATACGTACCATGATATAGAGGTGCAGCCCTCAACCTTTGAAACATTTGTGTTTCTCGCACCTGCGTCAACTGTGAAATCTGTGAATACTGGAAAAAATCTCTCCAAAACTCAATCTTTCACGAGCGGTCGTTCTTGGCTCGCCATGTGAGAGGCCTGAGCATAGAAATTACAGTAAAGTGACTCTGAATGCTCGTAACAATGCTTGCAGGTTTGCAGAATGATTTTCAGATCTGACCAGTGGAAAGCACAAAGTTTTCAACTGACAGCCTAAAAAAACAAAATGCATTCGACGGCCGAAAGGCAAAACAGCGTTTCGGGATAGGATAGATATATTAAATACATTCAGATCAGATTATAAATATTCAGACATACATGTCACCCATGACTCACAACTCAGGTTCTACTTTAAATTCCTATGCACACAGAGGTGCTTTGCTGATGGTGCTCATGCATTAGCATAGCAACGGTCAGTGTTTTCAGCACCTGCTACCCAACCGACACCCTTCCAAACCGTAAAGATTCCAGCGGGATCGTATTTGTTCTTGACTCGCAACAGCGTTGGGTAGTTGTACCCATAGAAAGCTAGAAAGCGAGATCAGTCTATGTTTGGAAATTCCAAAGAAGACCACTTACAATTCTGCCAGTCAGGTTCAAGAATACTTCCTTCGTTACTATATGCACCAGATCCAGGAGTAATGTCACGAAGAGCTTGAGCGCCATTATCAGCCGCTTGCGCCATATTGTTTCGTACAGCGAGAGGGAATCCTTGAGGCAAACCAGTTCCATAAATAACATGCCAGTAAGAGTTTCTCCAGGCAGGATTTACAGCTGTAGTGTTGCCAAGATCAGGATTACTAACGTAAAAAAGAAAGTGAATGAGATACGCCGTAGCAGCCCAGCTTCACTTTCGAAAAATTGGCCTTGCTATTTACATACTTTAGAGGGCCTGTGGAGAAGATCACATAAGAAAAAGGTCGGATAGCTTGGACGACTTGTTGAAGTGCCACATTGACAGCGGCAGCACCCTTCATGATGGCAGTCGTCATCTTGTCAATACCAGCACTGGTTTGGAAGAGAGTCTTTGGCATCAACCGAGACGCTGGGCGTAACCAAAAGCCATTTGGATCATAGGCGACAGTAGGGTCCATGATATTGCTGATAAAGTCAACGTATCTAAAGAGCAGATTCAGTGTTCGTTGGCCAGGACACCGATTTGATTTGGGTAAGCCCTACTTACCGATTCCATGTCTGAACCTTTGAGGTATATGTCTGAAGCAAAAGTGGGTACTTTTGCTGAAAATTGAGCAAAGACGCAAAGGCGCTTTTAACTAATGCCTGGTTGGAGCTTGGCACATAATAAATCTGCAAAGAAAATAACATTAGAAAAACAAGTAAAGCTGACCAGCTCTTGACTCAATGGCATAATATGCTTACCGCACGGAATCCATATGGGAAGAAAAACGTCTGTCCGCCAGAGCTAATATTTGCCCATGTGGGTTGGCTTGTGGCGAGCATCGTAATGAAACTCCCTGTGACGGTATCCTTCAACCCAAGGTCGGCTAGAAGAGTAAAGTTCGATTCCCATACGACTGATATTCCAACGATATCTGGAATGACCTTCATCACAATTTCAGCTAATAAGCCAGCAAAACAAAGATTTTCAACGAGTGTCGTGCATATATTCCGGAATAGGTCACTCACTTGTAACTCCCCAAGTACCCTAAACAACAAAGTGTTACTCTAACGGAATGGTCGAGGAGACTTTCAAGACACGCAGACTTACACCACCACCACCTCGCATAGCCCAGAAAAGATCCTTGTCATTAGGAGAGCACTTGTTGATGATACGAATTGTACCATCGGCAGTAATAATCTTGGCTTGCATTACTTGGTCAGCTCCCATGCCAATAAGAGGCGCAAGAGTTCCGTGTCCTCCACCCTGGCTCCAGCCGCCTGTTCTGACGAATAGGAGAATCTGTATGACGCAGGAACGGGATGGCAGGCGACAGATAACGTACCTGCGGTACCAACCGACTCGCATTGGCCAACACCGAGAGCAAATCCAGCATTAGCAGCAAACGTTACGGCTTGTTTAGCTTGTACGCCAGTACCGATAGTTATAGTCGGATGGGATTCACCACAAATGCTGTTGGAAGGTTGAACACTCATTGAGACCAAGTTGTGAGTCCAGATCATGAGACTGTCCGGCGCTGTTCAAGAGTGAAATAGAATTAGACTGTGTTGGTCTGCTACGACACGACGGCAACCGTTGGCCAAGATCAAGCGTCCAAACCTGAGCTTCTTCCAAGGTAGTCGTGGCCGGTATTTTTCACGACCAATTTGATGTTGTACAATTTAGCAAATGCGATAGCAGCTTGAACATCCGAGTCTTGTTGCACGTTGACTGCATATGGAGGAATACGTCCCAAAGAGCATGTTCGTCCAATCGTCACGTATGGGGCAAGATAATTCAACGAACACTCGAGATTGCCACAGTACTCGGAATTCAAACTAGAAATTTATATGTTAATTAAATATTCTTGATATCTTGGTAAGAACTGTTTGCTTAATGTTTTAGGTCGGCTAGCCATTAAGATCGCCATTTTGAAACTTACTTTTCATAGGCACCACATTGATTAGCTCTTGTAAAATCATCCAAGTAACCGGCAACGATACTCTTGCAAGCAGCTTGGTTCATCGGCCCTGGGATGGCAAAACAGGGAGACTAGAAATGCGAGCAGCCAAAGTCAGACCTTTAAGAGTGATGGAAGCCAAAAATATATCTCCTTTTAAGTTCGAACCATTTACTTACAGCCCATGGAGTGACCTGAATCAAACGTCCACTGATTGACGAGTTGAATTGTTGCCAAACTGTAACCGAGGGCCAGCAAGCATCAGAAGGCGTGCAGTATGGTGAAGCAGCGAATGTAGCAGATATAAGCAGAAAAACAATCGTGAGGCTATAATTTGAGGTATGAAAATAGATTGTCAGTGAAACTCTCGAGTGTTACTGATTGTGGGTCAAGCAAAACCTTGGTGGTGACATGGTAAAACGTTTGGAGACTCTGCTTATGCCGTCAAATCAGGAATTGTTGGGAGCAGATGTGACGGATACAAGTAATAATCTAAGAGAATATAGCGTTCACACAAAATTGAAAGAAGCTAGAATAGCGTTGAATTCCTCGCGTACCTTCAAAGTTCCCCTGAGAAATGCGAAGGGATGACCCACTTCTAGAAATAAATCCCTTCAAAGATTTCACCACAAAAATTTACTCTAGATTTCTTTCCACTTGCAGGTTTAAGTTCTTTGAAACCAGCAATCCATTGTTTGGGCTCAGCAACCACATCATCAGGTTTTACCACGCTTATCGTTTGACGAATGAGGGTCAAGTTGGAAGCAAAGACAGATATAAAACCAAAGTTTCAAATGATTCCGCCAGTAGATAGTGATTACCTGACTAGATCTTGTCATGCAGTTCTCCAAAAACAAAATCAGTGGCTTAAGGCGGCGAGGTCACACCGACCACCATATTTCGGAATAAATCACCACGGTTTGTACGGAACCAGTCTGAGGTTTAGAGTCGTGGGTCTCCTGCTATGTGAGGTACAGCATAGAACGTGTGGTATCGTTCTTAAGACCGCCTTTGACAGGGACCTGTTTCACCGTAGCGACGTCATGACAACGGCCATTGTTAGTTTTTCCCAGCAGCATTTCAAGCAGTGACGATATGTTTGGTATATTTCGCGACTATTCCTGACTTGTAACAGTCACTGCCAGTCATACCTAGATTTAGATCAAGAACCATCAGTGTGTCACTTGACAGTCAAAGCTATTCTAACCTAGCAGTTCCGCCAATTCGTTTATTAAATATATTCATCGCGTACTACAAGCTCCACGATGTGGTGTTGAAGCTGTGTTTGCAACGCACAACGCGCTGACCTGTTTCATCGAAAGAAAAATAACCCAAAGATCACGACCCAGGAACAAAGGAGGAAAGAACGTAGATATATCAGATCAATGTCTTCTCTTTGTGTCCGTGAGACATTGTGATATTAATAAAAGTTCCATAAGCAATTCCCAAACATTACACCATCGAAATGTCACGTTTTGTGGTAGCGATCGCTCCTATTTCGCTCGGAACTTGAGCGAGAATATATAGCACTCGCTGTTGGGGGAAATTGTCACCTTCCACGACACGTGTGCGTCTCAATATTCTAGTATCTTTTGGCGATATAGAAAAGGACGATTTTTCCGAAACATCAAGCCATGCAGTGGCCAGAACAGTCAAATTGCTTTTCAAAACAGCTGAAGACATATATTTTGCTATATACAAAAGGCGATCGAATGGAAACAAGCGGTACGACCCAGTGCACGGCAAACGGTAATGACTCATTTTAGTACTAACAGCCAATCTTGTCAGTCCCTTCCGTCCCCTTCAGTTGCTGAGAGTAATATCGTGATAAAGTAGGAAGTACACCAGGCAGTCAGTCTTTGATAATGACTTGTTTCAGGAGTTCGAGTAGCAGCGGTCAGTGTTGTCCACCGATGACGCCCATCCAACGCCCTTCCAAACAGTGAAGATATGTTTGGCATCGTTCGTATTCTTGACTTGCAATAGTCGTGTGTAGTTGCCACCATAGGACGCCAGATTTTGAAATAAAGAGATTCAGTTCACAGCTTGTCATCAAGACTGAAAGCACTCCACCTCTGACAGTTCTGCCAATCCGGTTCGAGAACACTTCCTTCGTTACAAAAGAATCAGATCCAGTTGTAATGTCACGCAGAGCTTGACCAGCGTCATCCACAACTTGAGCCATCTGGTTTCGTTTCAGGAGTGGGAATCCTTGAGGCAAACGGGCCCATAGATGCCTTGCCAGTGAGAGTTTCGTCAGACAGAATTGACAGAAGTTGGATTGCCTAGATCAGGACTGCTACAACAAAGAGGCGAACGAGGCTCAAGCGAGAATTGAGCCTCCTTTGGTTCTTCATTCATGAATCAAGATATTTCATACTGGATGCAAATAAAAACAAAGTTACCTGTAAGGACCGGTAACGAAGATTAAATGACTGAAAGGTCGAATGGCCTGCACAGCTTGTTGGAGGGGGATATGGACGATATGAGCGCCCTGGAAGATGGCGTTTGTCATTGTCTCAATGCCAGAACTTGTTTGAAAGAGAGTTTCTGGCATCAACCGAGACACTGGGCGTGGCCAGAACGCATTTGGATCGTAATCGATAGTAGGGGCCATGATTGTCGAGATAAAATCAGCATACCTAAACACCCGGCCAGTATATTGGAGCATATACCGTCGACCCAAATCAGAAATGTGCCCATACCGATTCCATATCTGAACTTGAGAAGTGTATATTTTCGGATCCTTCGAGCCCAAAGTCAGAAGCGGAGCAAAAGCATCATGCACAAATTTCAGATTGGAGGTTGGAACGTAGTAGATGTGTGTGAAGAAACAAGAGGTTGCAGGAGATGATAGTTGTGGTCCAAAGTTAATTAAACTGTACTTACCACACTGAATCCATAAGGAAGGACAAATATTTGGCCTCCAGACTTTAAATTGGCCCACTGGGGCTGGTTTGTAGCTAAAACGGGTAGGAATTGCTTCGCTATAAGGTCTGTCTGCCCAAGATACGGTAGCACCGTAAAGTTTGAGTCTCAAACGACAGACCGTTTCACGAGATCTGGAATCACTTTCATCACAACCTCACCTGTTGAAACAAGGAAGTTGAGTTTTTCAGTTGCCTATCTTACTGGAAAGACGGAACACTTACTTGTCACTCCCAAGTACCCTAATTAGTACGAAACGTGTTACTTAAACCGAAGGCTAGAGTAGACTCATGCGACACAGTATTTACCCCTCCGCCGCGTCGCATAGCCCAGAAGAGATCCTGCAAATGATGGTGTCAAAAAAAATCAGTCGCGACCTCACTCAAGTCGTATTTTCTTCCAAGACTTATTGAACATTGTAAATCCTCAAATTCGTCTTTTTTGTGATCTGAGAGTTCAGAATTTGAGTCAAAATGCCTGAGTACATGAGCAAAAAAATGTTAATGGGTGGCAAAATCAAACATGATCTAGTAGCGAGAGAGGGTTTCGAAGTTCTCCTCTCTCCTGTGGGTTATGAGCCCACCACTCTTCCAATGGAGCTATCTCGCTGTGAAGGTGCCCTGGGTGTGATGCAATTTAAAACATACGCCGCAGCGTAGGCACCCACGCACACAGAGGTCTTCAAGCAGTTCTTCTATGTCACCAGGTTTTAAAAAGCCTCTGAAATCTATATAGTGAAAAGAGAATTAAATGATCGCGTCGGAATTGATGTGACAAAGCTCAATCACGACAGCAGTCACGAAAGCAAAAAAGCACATGGTCGGCTCGATAAAAGTGTAACGAGGGGAGGTGTCGACCTTCCGACCTGTGGGTTATGAGCCCACCACTCTTCCAATTGAGCTACCTCGCTTTGATTGCAACTGTCAGGTTGGTACATTGTAAACAGTGATCCTCCTCCCTAATGAGGAATAGAGTACCTGCCTTTACGTATTACAGTTTGTAACGCACTTTCCAGCGATGAGGTTGAAGTTCAGCAGTGCCTCGTCAGAAGAGAAAGTCACTTATACGTGAAATGTCAAAACGTTTTGATTTCAACTGATCTTCAACTGATCAGTGAGAAGATCCATACCACCATGTACACTGTCTATGTTGAATAAATGTATTAATTATTTCATTGAATCACATGCTGACACTGGATGTTCGCGTCTGTGGTTCATTCGAATGAGATCGAGTCTTTGGCACACACGAAACATTGAATGTATAAGAAGCGACCCATTTTCACCACCAGAAAACCATGTCGCATCACTCAGAGAGCTCAATGCGGTGCATAAAATCCTCGGCACTATCCACATTGAGGTTTACTACCAAACGACTACAAGTACGACCAATTTAATCACAACAGCCGCTAAGATACGAT
The DNA here is from genome assembly GCF_006535985.1 of Synchytrium microbalum. Taxonomy (NCBI): domain Eukaryota; kingdom Fungi; phylum Chytridiomycota; class Chytridiomycetes; order Synchytriales; family Synchytriaceae; genus Synchytrium; species Synchytrium microbalum. The sequence goes on along the minus strand of NW_022158389.1, from coordinate 121,403 downwards.
GACCATCTTTCTGTTGTTGATTGTCACCGCCAAGAAGGTTGAGCTGGTCAAAGATACTTGTATCTTTCGAGTTCTAGCGTTCGAGCAAATGTTCAATATAGCAAAAGGACCTGAGCATAAAACAAACACTTTTTCAAATCCAGTGGAACTATACAGATCATATAGCGATTCAACTTGAAATCGACATCCAGTTAGTGTGTTGGGTTTTCGCTATGGTGAGTGTATGACCGACCTTCACAGATTAGCGTTGAGAACACGTCAATCCTAGCTTCCACCTTGTTAGAAACCGGCCACAATGGGTGCACGTATGTAAGCTTCACGTATTGAGTCCGGTCTCTCGTCTGTTTCCCTCCATATTCAACGCTTCGCCACTCCAACGAATTGTCCAGACGCCTTCATCACGGTGATAAAGAAAATGCCATGCTGAAAAGAGGACGGCCAGACGATGCCTATGTAGAGCCAAGTAATCCACGGCCCGCCAAGACGACCGGCCTGGGAAGAAGCTGGCTGTTACAAGCTGAAAGAGGATAAACAAGTTCTGGCGAAAGAACGACAGAGAGCCCAGGTATTTCTCAACAGATCAACAGATCAGCGTCTTCAATAGTTTCTTGTACCGATTTTTTCGTTATTCTGACTGTCGAGTCCCTCTAGGAATCCGCTTCGACCGAGAAAATCTTGGAACAGTTGGAAATGATGGCCGCTGGGTTTGCAATGCATCGTGAGCAATGAGAGAATATTATTGAAGGTGCATCAAGCCTCAGAACTCACAGTTTGTTCGGTCACTAGATTGAAAAAACTCGAGGATCTAGATCGTAGGATTGAGAAGCTGGACAGCGTTGTCAAAGTGTTGAATTCCAAGACTTGGCCTGCTCCATCTCCGGTACCAGCAGTTATCAAAACACCGGAGACTCACCAAAGGGAACCGGAGGCAACAGGCTTCGGCAAAGCCAACTCTTCAACAACGCACTCCACAAGGAGCTGTACATGTCAACATTCTACCCAAAGACTGTACAGCACGCAAACTTTTGAATCGCTGTGGTTTATAAAGCACATTTTCTTCTCCTTCTGTCTCACAGCACGCTTTCTTTGAAAAAGCCTCGGTCGAAGCATGGCGATCCAGAAACCTACTTGAAAGTCTTCCAAGTCCAGACAGTGCGTATTTGGTCCCTCTCGCATCTCTCCGTCTCCACAATAATCGAGTCTAACTATGATTTACTCGTCATAGCCATATGTTTTAATTGACCTATATGAGGAAGATTTTGGCCTCTAGCCTGCGCACCATACTCAGACTGAAACCAGAGGCTACTGATGATACTGTTAAGCAGATTGCTCGTCCTCTTTTGACATCCAGCAGCTCTCAAGAAGCCAACAATGGGTAAAGTCAACAATGGGGAGGCATCTTGAATCAAAATGTGTACTCAAATCACATCCCTACCACGTTTGACTTTACAGATGCATGCTTATGATGTACTTGGTTGAAGTTTACCGAATTTGTTCCCACAAGAGGATCTGGTCCAATGGGGGCATCCCTGCCTGTACACCGTCTTCCGTCGCATTCGCTGTCGCCACAGTAAGCCACGATGTAGCGTTCTCATTCTTTTCGAAGAGCTGACCTTTTTAACCCAACCTAGGCCGAAACTCCAAACGATACATCAGAAGCAGAAAACGAGAGAATGCAGTTATTAGCAGCGATGGAGCAAATCCTCTTGGGGCAGTCCTAGCGTGTATAGAGTATATTATAAATCACTTGTACTTGCACTTCTTACAGAAATATCATGATAAGATCTCATTTAAGCATATTGTCCTTGCTCCTCATGCTACATTTTTCACAGCTTGCGCTCGTGAGCTAGCACCATTTGTTCAGTTTCTTCGGTTTCGTCGAGTCAAAAATCAGGTACGACCGAGACGAGGAAAACACTGGGTGAAATGCTGACACCCAGGACTTGTTCTACTACTTCGAAATAACGGGTTTGAACGTTCAAATTATTACATAAAAGTCCAGCTTTACGTAATTTTCCCAGTTTCGCATCATCATATACCAGAAACTACTCCAAAGCACCGTCAAAATTACCACAGAAACTATTTCCAAAATAGTTCTTTAACAATTTTCTTTAGCAATTCATGCTGTTAAATAAGTCAAAGAGTCCAAATCTCGTATCAAAATATGACATAATCAAAAACGCTGGTTCTTTCATTACGCCAGAACACCGAAACCACACCCTCAACGCCTCAAAAAAGGATAGCGAGAGATAGTTTCGATCCATCGACCTGTGGGTTATGAGCCCACCGCTCTTCCAACTGAGCTATCTCGCACGGTGGATGAGTATACAGCCCAAATTCAAATATGCGTAAAATTGGACATTTTGCCTCCCTCATAAAGGATCCGTTCCGGGCGAAAAAATAGGGGAGGTGGTTGGTCCCAACTAAGTTGAGGGGCTGACGCAAACTTAAATCCAGTAACATAAGGGGAGCAAATAGCAACTTTAGTGGGTTTGAAGTGTTTTAATAATCGTAAATTTGCGGGACTATAATCCCAATAGAATGTATGAGCCAAAAAAAACGGGCCAAAAATTAGGGAGACCATATGCCAGAACGGCTTCTAAAAACAGTCAGGAAGATACGTTGTTAGAAATTTGTAACAGAATTACCACTGGAAAGTCAGTTTTGGCTGGATCTGTTGTAAACGACCAAAAACGACCACACGGCGGAATGTTTCAAGCTTGCAATTTTCGAACCGCGTCATGATGATCGCAATATCCGTACCTAAATACATAGATCTCGCGCAATTTTGAACTTCTAAAGATGCTGTCTGACCCGGACTCGATGCGCAAATGGGTGATGTATCGTTACCCAAAATGGGAATGCGATATTATCGTTATTTTACAGTTCGATTTACATTTTCCTCGTCATCACGTATATATTAAATAATTAATTCGAGTTGTTGGCTGTCTCGTTCACTTCATTGCACGAGTAACAAAAGACTCGTTCATAGGTTTCATCATAACTGTTTGTAACAAAAGACAATTGTAAGTTCCACAAGTCTTCCAGGATACATTTTCCCAAACTTACTTGGTCGTTGAACAAGTTGAACAAAACTGCTCTCCACAAGAACCACAATTCACAAGACATGATTCACATGTTGGTTTACTACAATCCCGACAAACGTCAATTGATGTTATGGAATTACACTTGTGGCATGATAGAATGTCATTGTTTATCGGAGGTGGTTGGGTTTCTCGTTTCTGTTGTTGAGCATTCATGACCTTGTTTGTTGTGTGAGCTAAGTCGAGTTTTTGGGTGTTAGTTTCAAAAGCTCTAGTTGGACTGATACGATGATTCACGGAGTCAGAATATCATTCTGGATCTGATCCCCTTCATAGTGACGCTGGAAAGCTGTGCTTCCAAACTCACAACAATCCAAACTGATGTCCAGCTAGAAGACACACAGACAACGAAACAACTAGATCCAGCAGCTTAAATGCCATGTAATCACGTACCGAATATAGTCTTCCAATCTGTATCATGTTTTGGGTACTTGGTTTGCGACGTAAAATTGGGTTCAAATTCTCTAGCACGCTTCTTCCCGTTCATAGCTTCTGCTGATCGTGCCGGGATCGGAGAAGATGGAACATCAGTGTTTTCCATTCCATTCGTGGGTTCCGCGGGTTCTATAGCTGTTAACATTAATGAACTTGTCAGGAAAGGGCATCAAGTGTGATTAGCGCGAAGTGCAGGAAGATATGCGATGACCCAATATGTTCTATTGTACATAAACACAAAAACTATGGAGATCCTAATATACATAACCGCTGTATATACATCTTCACCAATTGTAATGGAATCGGTCAAGCGTAGTGTGTGAATCTTTTGCATCCTTCTGAGCCTTCTTTCGCATGTAGAAGATGGGACTAGTGAAATAGATCATGAGTATTCAACAACTCAGACAGATCTGAATACAAAATACATACCAATCAGCCGACGTGCAAATAACATCTTGGTGTAGTGAACCTTGACATCGTTGACATTGAGTCCAGAGACGAGCAAATCGTGTCTCCATATCATTGACCGCGTCCATTTGACGCAAGTACAGTTCTAGAATTCGAGGCTTGCATTCTCTGCATACTGCCGTTTCTACTCAAGTAAAGAATGTGAGAATGGGAATCAACACATTGAGACAAAACCATGATGTAACGCACCATTCTTAGGCAAAGGGGTCTTGCATCCAAGGCAAGTCAAACTTCGAATAGCAAACTTCATAAGCCCACCAGTAGTTGGTGCAGCAATGGAAATCGTTCGAGTATGTTCTCCTGCTGTTGTACGCGTTGGTGTCAAAAACAGAAAGAAAAACAGATTTCCAACACGCATAATGAACATAGATACTCACATAGAAGACTCTGTGCCCGTTCACCAAGAATTGGCTCAAAAATCCTCATCAATGGCTTTGAGAGCTGATTTTCAAGATAGTATTTGGTATCAATGGGAATATTGTGTTCCAAGACATAAATGGGATCTTCTGCTTTTTCATAAGCAGCAGCTCCAACAGCTCCCTTGACGATAACATAAGTGACACGATCTCCCAATGCCGGTGCAGAACCTGTTTTGGATTTGGCGGAGGGTGAAAAAAGAGCATAGAGACACCAGTGTATATGAATCCCAATGCCTACCTTCGTCACGTTTTCGCATACGTTCTGCCAACTCATTATGAGCTACTTTGCTAGCATATTCTTCAAACAAAAACATTGTGAATAACTCGCAGCTTCAATCCAACAATAGGCGCAAACCACGAATACATACCAGCTTTACCAAGAGCCTTAGAGATCACAAGTTGTGACAAATCCACCTTGTTTTGTAGTAGATCGGCAATCATCCCTTTAGTGAATCTGGATGAATCGATTCCCAGTGAGTTTCCTGAAGTCAGTCAAATGGAAAAATCCAGAAACTCAGCACATCACTCACTCTTGAGCACCAGGAACATCGCGATCAATCAGAATCTTTCTGAGACATGTGTCAATAACAGTCTTGACCAATTCACAGTTATCACGTCGAACAGTCTACATATATCATGCGATTGGGTAAAGCCAAAGTGGCAAGTGAACAGTGAAAGACGAAAACCATGATCCGAGTTTACCTCGATACCCTTAGCATCCATCTTGTCAAACTTCTCAGGTTTGGTCCAATACAAACCAGCGTATCGCTTCTTGTTGATGAGAAGATAAGGAAAGTACACTTTTTCGAAATCAAGATTGATTGGTCTCTTGAATCCTTTAGTGACTTCTGCAGCAGCCTTGCGACCTGCAACACACACAAAACATTACGGCGTCAAAACCAAATTATATCAATTCAGACACATTCAAGCACATACCCAGTTCCATGGCTTCTGGCACTGTTGAAACACCAAACTTGACCATGACGGAATCGGTATCTCCGTAAATAACCTTGGCATCATAATCGTATCCCTTCTCCACCGTAAAGTTGGCTTCCACGAGCTGTATTGACTTTGCGTAAGTACATAGGGGAAGAGGGGGATCCAGATAATGCAAAATCCTCGCCAAGGCAGCATCTGACCTCTTTAGTCTTTTCAATCATCTCACGACCGTATGCCGTTACACTGGACGATATAGCCAACATGGGCAGTTTACCAACTGTAGCACCAGTAAACCCATATACAGAGTTGGCACTGACCTGTAGAGAGCAGGTTTAAGCAGTTTGGGAACAGTTTTTTTGTTGTGAGTCTTACCTTGAGAGCAAGTTGACGACCATCCAATACAGCCTTCTTGAATTCATCGGTCTCCTTTTTCAAGTCATCCTTGGCTTTCTTACGAGCAGACAACAAGTCTTCAAGAATGGTAGGCAACAATCCCTTCTTGACAGTGGCAGTCACAAACACGTCTAGATTTGAGGAATTGTGGGTCAGCCTTCATGCGACTTTCGAAAATGCCACAAAAAACCTATCATTTCGACTTCTGAGATAACAAAAACGACGTGGGGTAAATCATACCTCCGTTGGGAGTCACAATAAAGTCCTTATCTCTAACCAGCCCAAAGTTTTCAGCATCTCGAACACTTTGCAAGTGTGTCGAATAGCACAAGTTATGAGCTTGCATGATGGATGGGTATAAAGACGTGAAATCGAGTGTAGCAATAGGCAACTCGTAAAAGCCCTTCTCAGGCTCAATGACGGTGGCTCCTTCGTATTGCTCCTCAGAACCTGAAAGGAATCCAGTCAGGAGAGTTTTCTTTTTGCTGAGCAGCAGATTCCAAAGTTCTCACCTTCAGAATGCATGGTAGGAATCAAAAGATCTTCAGTCCTGGCTTTACGATACAATTGTGAAACAACTTTAACTTGTTGTCCACGAGTCAGAAGGTAATTGAAGGGTACACCCGTCACACGAGCCATTTCCATATAATTGATGAGAATCATGAGCTTGTCCAGTAATCGTTGAGGCAAGTATGCATCCTAAATCCCAATTCTGAATATAAGTATGATTCACGCTGTTCAAACACATGGGGCGAACTCACCTTGAGACAATAAACTGCTAAACGTCGTCTGGTTTCTTCATCACCGTTTTGCAAATCTGCAATTATGGAATGATGGACATCTTCCTTTTGTTCACCTGTGTTCAGATTTTGATTAGCAATCGAGGAAGTTGAAAAGATCAAAGACGATCATCTGTTTACCAAGAAAATGAGCGGATACAGAGTTCAACGTGTACGAACGTAGCTTGTAGTCTCTTTGCATAACCTGCAAGACATCTAGTTGCAATCGTCCTTCAATGTTGATGTTTTTCAAATCACGAGCACCCAATCCCTTAGACTGGAAGTGAGCATCCTTAGCAATGGTCTTGACATCTGTGAACGATTTGGGTAAGCAGAGGTCTCAAGAGAGGAAAGGAAACAAAATCGAGAGTGCGCAACATGAAAAGATACCTCGAATGCGACCCAGATACGGGAAGCGAGATGCTTTTAGTTTGATTGCTCGATCCAGAAGATAAGGAAAGTCAAAACCATTGATATTGTATCCTGTAATTATATCAGGATCAACCTACAGTGGCAGTCGTTGGTTGATAGGACGACAATTGTGATCAGTCCAATCTTGGCTTTTTTACCTGCAAGACAAACTCTGTCCATCGATGCAACATTTCAGCTTCACTTTCAAAGGACAGAACTTGACTTCCCACAATCTTGGCACACTTCTTGAGCGTAAACACGTTACGGATGAAAGGTCTCGAGCCACCTGCATGGAAAATTGTTTCAGCGACCAAGAATCGACAAAAATGCTTTATTCCCGAAATAAAAACTACATTACCTTGAAGCGATACCATGTTTGCGATTTGGATGACGGGATCCTCACTTGGCTCAGGGAAGTGGCCCTTTCGCCCAGCACACTCAATATCAAAGCTCAGAATACGAAGAGGAGCAACATGACTCCAATCGCCTTCTGGAGCATGTGATATAAACTTGTCAAATCTGAATTAGCGAAAAAGAGGTCAATCCCCAAAATCCCCAAACAGGTCAATCCCCAAAATTATCTGCTAATCCTAGCACACACACAACAAGACACATACAGAATGTCTACTTCTAATTGACAGTGACAACTCTTCTTGTCTCGAATCGTGTAGGTTCCAGCAGGCAATTCAATCCAGTTTGCACCAAGCACAGCTTGATCAATCATAAAACGTAAAGTGTATGCCAAGTTTGATTCAAACACTGCACCGACTTTGAAGTCACCAAAGTTTGATACGTAGAATCCTGCTTCGACAGCTCGTTTACAAGCGTTGATCATGTTTGGTGTTTGTACCATGATTCGTAAGAATGGTGATGGATGAGGACCATGATAGTCGTAGATAGATTTTCTCAAGACCATTTCTACTCTCATGATTACGGGACCTGCAGGAACTTTGCCGTTTGATCGTAGGAACAAGAGCAGGGCATCCTTGAAGTTGTCAATATTTACAGGTTCGAATCCTTTCGGAGCAGGACAATAAAAGTATTGGAAGAATCCGTGAATGTGGGCCATGATACTGTTACCGGCCTATAAGAGCAAAGATTTGGTTTGTTATGGGTTTTGAAAAGGGAGTACTGTTGGGGTGACTGTGCACAAATTGGTGAGCTCTAGTTTCAGCCGGTATCCACATACCATGGTGACTCCATACATTCGAATGATTGGAGTTGGACAGTTTGGTGGTAATGGAAGTTTGACGTAAGGGGGGGAATCGCCCACATATTCATCAATTTCAATTTGCTGAAAGACTGTGTTGTTTGAGCAACAAGGAGGTGTTAGCGAGTTTGATCTAGAATAGATCTTTCATTGTAATGGCTGATACCGATAGAATCACGATCTTTATCAATCTTTGGCAGAGCAGGTCTTGGCCAAGCAGCTTCATAGTTCTCGCCTGTGATTTTGAACAAGATGTTTGATTTCAGTAGGATGATGAGGAATGCATTGCAAGATATGAGCAACAATAAACAAGTATAGTGATAGGGTACAAACCAGGAGTAGACTGTTGATGAAGTGCTTCCAATTGTTCTTCCCAAGACGACTTTGTCACAGTTGCATCCCCATTTTTTCCCTTTAGTTTCTTTGTTGGAGGAGCCAATGGTTGACTGTTGGACTTGCTCATGTCTTGAACGAGCATATCTACTGCTAATTTACTATGAGCGGTAGCAGGACGTTGGTTGGTTCAAAGTTCCAAGTGTGAAGCGAAGTTACTATAATAACCAACAACAGTTGCTTGAATCCCGACGACAGGGAGATGAAGAACATGTCTCGTACCTCGAAACTCCGTTCCAAACTGAAGATAGATCTGTATAGAGACGCGTAACAGCACAAGCGTTAAAAGCTCGGGAAATTCGTGTCGCGTTTTGTGGGGCATTGCAAGGACTTTTCAGCGGTATTACTTATTACTCTGCAGATCTAATCGTGGCTATTATTAATAACGAACTGGCGAGTTGTCTGTCCGTTCCCTTCCAACAGCAGCATCAGTTGTCTCTGGCACCAAAGTCAACGTCACATCAACATTTTCGCCGAAAGTAAAGGTCAACAAGGAGCAATCTGGAACAGGTAAGCGACTTATCTGGGTGCTCAACTTGGTCTTGCAAGGATCCAAAATCAAAAACAAACAAGCATGGAAAAACTCGACAGGCAGCTGAACTACTCTCATTTCCAACAGATTTCACGAGGGTCTTGACGAGAGATAACGGGGTAATTGGTGGCAACTAGAAGCTATCGTGTCGCGGCTGCACATGCACATGGCCAGCACTTCTCTCGCTACTTCCGAGCATTTTGGATTAGGCAGCATCTCGTCCTCGGCAATGTTGGGCAATTATCACTCGGTCGAACATTCAACGATGCCACTCAAAGTAGATGCCAGAGATCGTAGTGCCAGTCCGCGTCCAACACCGCCTTCAATCTCTTCCTCACCAAAGCCCGCTATACGCAACGCTGTATCGACTCTTGCAGATCCAGAAATTGATTCGAACTTGAGTCGACTCCGTAATGCTCTAACATACTCAAAACCAATGAATAATCCAGACTTTGCTACATTTCTACCACCCCCTGTCTTCTACGATGGTCCGCACGTCTCTGCTGCTGAATGGAGAAGGAGAGATCTCGGGAAACCTACTCCTGAACGCCCTATAGAACATCATCGTGTCAAGAGAGCTCCTCCGCCAAAGCGCAATCATCATAGTAATGGAACTGCGAATGGTCTAGGTCTGGTTGGTATGCAGCATCAAACCTCCGCTCTATCATCACGAGACAGGTCAAAGCAACCCAGTGAGCCAGTCCCTAATGGACGTTCCTCTTCTCATGATGATATAAAGGATGCAGCTGATGTGAATTCAAAGTCTGAATTGTCGGATGAAATCATCAACAAGAGTCAATGTCTTCAAATTGTACGTTCTGCTTGATTGTTATTGCTTTCATCCCACTTGTAGTGAACGCTCTATTTCTCTTGTTTAGATCATACAATATCATTCAGACTTGGCACCGCTGATACCATCACTTACGATACCCAAGAAACGTCCCTTGGAAAATAGCCATTTGACACATCATCGGGTCAAAAAGAAGCGAATGGTCTCAGTAAAGAATACTCCTCCTGCTTCAAGAGAGCCATTAGTATTACCAGAAGATTTAAGGAGGCAAAAAGCCGGCATCTTTTCAGATGCGGTCGCTGAGGAAGTTAAGCATGAAACAGAGGGCATGGTAGATATAAGGGTAAATCCTGTTGACGAGGCACCCATAGATCCGCCTGTAGTCGGCAATCCTATCGATAGCGTCAAGGCTGAGTCTATGGGAACTGTCAAGGTTGATACTGCAGAAAAGGTGGAGATAGCAGAAAGTCAACCGTCAGGGAACGACGTGTCGACGGCGGTGCCAACTCGTAGATCTTCAATACCACCAGAGATACCGCCTTCACACTCGGAACCAGTGCCTTCTCTCCTGATAAATGAAGTAAAGAGAGAGTCTGATAATCCACACAATGCAGATCATATTGGCCATGATGATGCGCCAAAGAACGAGGAGAAGTCAGACGAAAAGCCGTCTTCAAAACAACCAGAAGACCAGAAGACCAGAAGACCAGATAAGGATGATGATGACAAGAGACGAAAGAAACGTAGAGGATCGGATAGTGATAGAGATCCTGATGACAGACCAAAGGACAAAGTGAAGAAGAAAAAGAAGAAGAAATCTAGTCATCATGCGGATGAAGATACTTCACCTAGTAAGAAACACAGATCTAAAAGTGACAAGAAGGCCAAATCACGAGAGTCGTCACCACCATCGTCTCGTCCCGTCAAGGACGAGGATGCAATAGAGCTCTCACAGAATTCAGCAAAGGATACTCATGATGCCCCATCGCAGAAAACAAACGATGATAGCTCGTCCCGTAAATCGAACGCTGATAAGACCCGTCAACGTCGTAAAAGTCGTTCATCGTCTCGAGATAGTACTCGTAGGAAACGTGCCACGTCAGCAGGCTCTGCAGATACCGATGGTCGAGCAAGTCGTTGGCGGAGGAGGTCACGTTCAATCTCTCGAAGTCGTTCTCGAAGTAGAGATCGAAGTAGTGAACGATACAAAGACAGACGAACAAGGTATAGCCGTAGTCGTAGTCGAAGTAGAGACTCCTACCGAAGTCGTGACTATGCTAGATATGATCGACGTGATCGAGATGACAGAGGGTATTATAGAAATACCCGTGATAGAAGTCGTTCGAGAATTGGTCGTGATGAACCTCGACGCCAGAAAGAAACATATATACCACCTCGAAAACCGTCTATTGATGACATTAGTACTAGTAGACGTAATGATAATAATGATCGACGCGACCAAGATCGAGACAGACGGGATAGTGATACCAAAGGTCGAGAACGTGCTTCCACTCCTCTTCGAAGAGACAGAGATAATGTGCCCCGTAGTGATGATGGTAATGGATCCAGGCACCAAAGGGATGGTGATAGGAGAGATGCTGATAGAAGAGATGATCGTCGTGGTAATGGTGAAAAGGGAGACAAATCGGGGTTTACTCCTTCGGTTATCGAGAAGCCTGCTGTCCCATCACGTACAGTACCACCCTTCCGTCCAGCTCCTCTACCTCCATCGTCGTCATCATCGTCTACTAGAGATTCGAATAGAGAGCTTTCCAGAAACTCGCAGGCTGTCACGGGAGGCGTCAGAGGAAAAGAAGAACCAAATGTAATCAAAGAGCTCAAGGAAGTCAAAAAGGAAGTGCAGTCTGTATCATCGCCGGTACTACCTCTGGTACCAGCCAAACCTAAACAATTCCGTAGTATGAAGGAATATTCAGCTCAAAAGAATGCTTCTACAACACAACCAACAGATACTCCCACGGAAACGACATCACCGGAATCCGTATCTGATACAGGATCTAAAGCCAGTCCAGCAGACACTACGACATTGGCTCCTGGCAATGCTAATGGCAGTACTACAACACCTTCAGCAGAGCCTACCACACCTGCTCGAACAAAACCATCAGAGAGTATAATAGCTTCACCTGTGTTAGCATCTCGTAGTATCTCATCCAAATTTAAGGGTGATGATCCTTTTAGAAAGCATAAACTGTTTGGTGATGGAGCCAAAGAAGATTCGAATTACGCTGAAAGCGCTATGCATTACATTGCAGCAGCTGCCGTAATTATGAAGCGTATTGGTGATTTGGAACTTACCGCTGCCACCAAAGAAGTGGAAAAGATGATGAATGATGCGATAGAAACGCTACGAGGTGTAGCTGATATCAAGGGCTTCGTCACTATACTGGTAGAAAAGGACAAGGAAAAGAAGGAAAGAGGTCATGATAAATCACTGCTTGGGTTAGCTGGACTCTTGACACGATCTGCTGGTTTACTTCGTACCCGACGAACGATATTGGCATTCAAGTCTGGTCTACGCGGACTTGAAAAAGCTAGCGCTGCTCTTGATGCAACAACAACATCGAATGCTACTAGTTCTGCTGCTCCTGAAGGTCATTTGAAGGCGGTAACTGAAGGTGCCAAGTATATGCTTGCGTTATTTGATAAGTGGGATACGTGGGAAGGGCCATGTCCAAAGCTGAAAGGTACTCAGAGCTGTCACTGCGTATCATCTGGTATTTTTTGCTCATAACGATATTTCATTGTAGATGAGTTTCCAGATACCATGAGTCGTGAAGGAGAACCTAATTGCGCTACATCATTGACCGCTTTTGCTGGTATATGTCGCTCTTGTGTCAAAGAGTTTGCTACCAAGCATGGCATTATATTTAAATTCCTGGACGAGACCTCGTAAACAGATCGAGGATGCAAAAAATCTATATAGCAGTCTGAAATCGAATGTATTTGAAAAGAACGCCCTTATTATTTAAAAACTCGTGATGTCAATTTTTTATCTACTGCGATTTCGACTACTCCCGACGCACAGTAGGTCGAAATTTTCCGGAGAGATTCAAAGTAATTTGTCTGTAGCAGCACATAATCAGGAGAGGAACCTTTGAATCAAAATAATTCTCGTGGATAGTTGTCTCGCAGTTTGACGTTTTAATCAAGTGAACTGAGGATCGACACCTCCTTTTCGTTGTTGGTGCAATTTGCTAATTTTGCATATTGCTGTTTTACCAACTTGATCGAAAGAGAAGCAAATATCAAAGGTATGGATACACTAAAGCCACCCGAGATGCTAGCAGTGACCGATCAGTGGATGAGATTGACCACAATTGCCTACATTTGAAGCTTTTCGAGGGAAACTGCCGAGACTTGTATTCTGCTAACACACATCACGTTTTTATTAGCTGGATCATTTTGGAATTTAGAATATAGGACAAGGAACTAGCTTTATTGAAGCTCTTTTAGAAATCGTGTTAATTGACGCTCTGCAAATATGGGCCTCGCATGTTGCAAGGAGGAGGAGATTGATTTCACTGCTGAAGGTATGCAGTGTCAGCAATATTGACGCTTGAGACGTGACGTGTCGTGGTGAATGATCTAACACTCTTGTGTGATTCTTTTCAGTCGAATTGAATCACTTTATGTTGCTTCGTTCAGTCGGCAAGGGAGCTTTTGGAAAAGTATGTGGGAGCTCAGGATTTTTCGTCGAATTATAGAATCGTTCGATATCTGATGCTGTTGTCTTATTTGTTCGCAGGTTCGAGTAGTTCAACACAAAGGATCAAACCAAATCTATGCTCTGAAATACATCAACAAGTCGAAATGTATAAAGATGAAGGCTGTCGAGAATATCGTGCAAGAGAGGAGGCTGTTGGAGGAAATCAATTGTACTTTTGTGTGGTATGTGGTTGTTCACACGTACATTATTTCTCACTCTTTTTTTCCCTTCACTCTTGTCGCTAAACACACAAACCCCAAATCTTTTCGCGTAGTAACTTGAGATTCGCCTTCCAAGACGATGAGAATCTATTCATGATACTAGATTTAATGTTGGGAGGTGATTTACGATTCCATTTGGATCGTATGGGATGTTTCAAGGAAGATATGGTTCGATTTTATGCTGCTGAGATTGCTTGCGCTCTGGATTATCTACATTCTAAGCGCATAGTTCATCGTGATTTGAAGCCTGATAATGGTGAGTTGGAGGCGACATCCGTTTGACATATATGAAGCGTGATTATAACATCGTCGTTTTGTCTGTAGTTCTATTGGACGAGAAGGGTCATGCCCATTTGACAGATTTCAACATTGCTGTACATTTCAAGCCCGATAAGCCACTAACTGCTGTAGCTGGTTCTATGGCATATATGGGTATGTTCAGCCATGATTCAGGAATCAGCTACCTTTTTGGTCCTTTGCTGAGAAACTCACACTTTCAACCCAACACCTAGCTCCTGAAATATTGGCAAAGAAGGGATACTTTGCATCTGTCGATTGGTGGAGTTTAGGTGTAATGTTATACGAACTCGCTTTTGGAAGGGTAAGCTAAAAAATAATACACCGACGTCGCATCGATCAGTCACATCTAACATTTCTTTTGAATCTTGCACCTTCTAGCGTCCATTCCGAGCAAAAACCAACGAAGCGCTTCAAGCAGCTATTCTTGGTGACGCATTAATCTTCCCTGCAGACATGTCTCAAACTCCACTTTCGGAGATTGGCATAGACGCTTTGAAAGGCATGATTACCCGTGACATATCGCAGCGAATGGGATCAGCTGAGAATGGCGGTTTGGCTACATTCAGAGCTCATCCGTGGTTTGAGGTATTGATCTATCTCACCATAGTGTTTTTTGGCTCATGGCTGACTTTTGATATATTTTGTAGAAATTAAATTGGGAAAAGTTACAAAAGAAGGAAGAAGATGCACCATTCGTTCCAGATTCCAAAAAGGCCAACTTTGATGCCACTCACGAACTCGAAGAATTGCTGCTAGAAGACAACCCACTCAAGGTGAAACCAAGAAAGAAGAACAAGAATGGTGAACTTGAAGCTCTTAAAGGTATGTGATATTATGTAGTGTGCAGACATACTTTATGGTATCAACAAGCACTAACGAAAAATCCATCATCGACGTATCAGTCAAGGAAGGTGAAGATCCAGCAATAGTGAAGGAACTAATGGTCATGGAAAACAAGTTCACCGTATATGACTGCACGAAAATCAACAAGCCGCTACCGTCCCAGTCAAGCACCATGGCAAACACAAGCACTCAAGCCGGACTCAACACAACAGCACTACCTCAAATCAAAGAGCGTGTGAAATCCCCAGACACACATTCCCGATATGCCGATGTCATGGAAGGACGTGATCACGAAGCATTGAATGCCAAGATGTTGAATAATAGTGTTGATCAATCGTTCAAGCTCGATTCGGACTCTCCGACACGTGTCGTGCCTCCAGTCCTACCTATGCCTACTCAAGAAGAAGAAGAAGTGTTTGATGCTGTTGTTGATGCAGAAATCAAGGATACTGTTGCTCCCGATCAAACTGCTCCTGCACCTCAATTCGAAAATGCCGAGCCATTAGAACAGCCTGCTACCCAACAAACTCCCGAGACTATACGAGCTACCCCATCCGAATCCGTAGGAAATACGGATATATCTCATGCCATCAGTGATGCCTCATAATCGTCCGTTCGTCGCATTTGTCTTGCTTTTTATTAGTACATATACAACACCGCAACACCGAAGAATTCTTCCATTTGGCTTTGTTTTTCGAATCGTTGTGACATTCTATGCGGAAAAGATTGAATCCGCCGAGGAAAAACCTTAACGTGAAGATTGAGCGAGTTCTGGTGGTTGCAGCTTCAATAAAACTGTGAAAAGTAGCAGGTATTTGGCGTGAGTGCACAATTATCACTCCTTCGTCGCTTCCACCATCGTGAAACGCCTAACATTCGTGTGGTAACCACATAAATAACGTCAGAGATATACGCTTTGTAAGCCCAAGGTCACATGTAGGTGTCTCCAAAACGAATTTCTCATTCCCAGCTAGCAGAGGGTAAGGAGAGTTGGGGAATTGCTCAGGATTAGTGTCAAATCATCTACAATTTGGCTTGCAAGTGATTTTCTCCTCCATCAAACAAGTAGAAAAAAAACAAAAACGTGATTGACCAAAGTGCAATCGAACAGTGTGCCACCAAGACGGGCGAGCAATGGCCACTGAAGCTAGCAGTCTACCCAATCCAGCTTCCAATGGTCCTAAATTCAGTCTCTCAAACCCCGATATGACACTGCTGCAGCACACATCGAAAACGAATCCACAGCATTTGGAGCTTGTCATTCGTATTCTAAACGAGGCCAAGTTTGCCAAATTAGAAGAGATACGAGCTCGAGAAGCTGAAGACTCTTTGGCAAAAGAGCAGGCTGAAATCCAAGCTCTGCAGTCCGAAATCTTGCAAGAACTGAATACTAATCCTGAAAATGGTAAGTGTCAAACACCGCCCGTGAAAAGACTTTGGACGAGATCCAATTAGATGTGATGTTGATCGATTGCTTGAAATCGACTACTTTTGTTGCGGTGCGATTAGTTCAATGGCTCGCTAGAGCTTATTGACTATGCTCCAAACCACCTTGTGAAAACACTTTTTGCTGACCTTCAACCTTAAGTAATAGTCACATGCATCGAGCAAGAAACTATAGACAATCATGTGTCGGACACATTTGATATATCGTCGTTTCGAGTGCATCCAGCACTCGCTTCTGAAATATCTAGAAGAAAGTCAGCTGAAGAAAAGGATTTGTTGCTCGATGCGTTTGGTCTGGACGATCAGGAAGAGAACTCGGATAATATGCTCTTCTTTGTTGCCGAGTCTGCTGGTCTGGACGTATCTATGGAAGCTTTATATGATGGCAACCAATGGAATAGTTATGACAATGCGTCAACACCGCCTGAAGGGGTCACGACTAAATCGTCATCTGAACGTCTAGACATGCAAATGTCATCTATGGCGCTAGCCAATAGTGATAGTATGGCCCCACATCACCATTACCTGGCTCCCGCAACAACATCAACCATAGCTGCAGCATCACATCGTCGAGCGTCTATAGCAACCGAAGATCCACTTCGCCATATACTAGCCACATTCAACGATGCTAAAAGCACACCCTTTGTAAATTCTAGTAATAATCCATTCGTGCCTGGATCGTACGCACCTCCAAGTGAAACGAGCACTGGCATTAATCCTCGTCGATTGTCTGCACCAAACCCATTCTTCTTTACGACTCGACCGCATCTTCGACATGTAGTAGAAGGCAAGACAGATAGCAGGCCTGAACCACAGCAACGTGATGTATTGATGGAGTATGAGCCAAGTCGTGAATCTGCCAGGGAGTCTCGTGAGACTCGTGAACCTAGAGAACCCAGAGAGAGACGAGGATCAAAAGAAACCAACCAAACAGCCGCATCACCAGCTCGAGATACCATGGAACGACCACGTCGAACAAGACGTCCAAGTCGCCGTGTATCGCCCCAATCTGACGATGACGACGAAGACTTTGAAGATGAAGCACCACGACCACCCACTCCACGTCGTAAATCGACAGCTCGACGCGGCAGCACCGTAACAGCAGCAAGTTATAGTGGCCTAGATACCCGTAAAAAAGTAGTGGAGGAAGATGGACATTGTAAAGAATGTAGTACCTGGATGGCGACCTTGATTCTGAGAGGTGCTGCATATGCGCTGGATGCTGGGGTGAAAGTGGACGTTACTTGTGGGAATTGTTTGGGTGTTGAAAGACGTGCTTCTCCTTCTCGTGACGAGGGCAGTGGGAGTGGTGTGTCTAAAAAGAGAGCACGTCCTTCTCGTACTGATGAGGATTTGACGTGTGATGTGTGTAAACGACATCTTGGTAATGGTGGTGTGAGGCCTTTGGAAGCTCTTCCAAGGTATTCGTCGCCCCTTGTGTCATCTTTTTTGTTCGTTCTAGACATTCCCTCAATGACACTGATGTTCAATCAAACCTAGTTCCGATGGACGACACCGTAAAGGGCACGCAGTGGAACATGTAGACGAACCAGACTTTTCCGTAGAGGTTGTATGTGCCTCATGTAAAACGAAATATGGATTCTGGTATGTTCCGCTAAGCTTCGGGCTCATTTGCCACAGCTGTAAAACCTGTGACAGGGCATAATTACAAAAAGGAAAATTGATCTACTAAGTGAATCTAACTGAATCTAACTGAACCTCTTTTTGGATAGTACGGAATGTGGTGGCGGTGGTAAATATCGTACAGGCAAATACCGTCCAGTGGAACTCTTCTCACCCGGTCGCAGAACATGCTCCCTCTCACACATTCGAATCGGTGACTCGCCCTTAGAATTCCGAGTTTTCAATGCTCAAGAGTTTGCAGACCCAACCGAATCTGAAGTATTCCGTGAATGTATGTCTGTATGGGAGGATTGTGTCATGTCGCTGTATGCCACGCCACGTATAATGGAAGAGGTGCCTCGGTTTGGAACGTTTATTAATTTGCAAGATCGTTTCGAGGCTAGTTGGAAGGATTTGAAGGCTGCGTTGCTACGAACAGATGTAGAAGCCAAGAAGGGGTTAAAACGATACCTTACTGTAGCATGGATGCACAAGACGCCTCGCAAGAAGGGTAAAGGAGGTGCACAAGCTAGTCACAGAACAGAAGAAGTCGTAGTCGAAAAATCGTCAACGACCACACGTAGTGGCCGTACAACAACAGGAACCAGTACCACCATAGTACAGGATATCCCCGTAGCAGGTGGCACTCGCAATACGGTCGCGTTCTCATTCGCTGAATGGAATCGTAACAATGGAACACTCTTTATCGGTAACATTGCAGCCAGGATGATGGCCATGCAATCTATGGGTCTAGCTCGAGAACTGGTACGAAGATCAATTGATCGTGCACAAGCTGATGCGTCTGCATCTGGAGCATTGCCGGTCCGCCATCTGTATATGATTACACGTAGAGATAATACCCGTCTGCATGCTATGGCTGAGCGGATGAACTTTGTTGGCAAAGATGCTTATATCAGAGCCAATCCTGGTGTATCTGCAAAGATCTTTGAGAGGGAGGAGGCTTTGCCTCTGTGGGATCAAATGAGTGTATATGTAGTAAACGTGGACGAGTTCCTTCGAGCTTCAGGAAAGCTGAAGGGTGCTCGAATCTCGCACTAACACAAGCAAATAGCTCAACTCTCTCTCTCGCTGCTTTCTCACAAAAATAGTAGTTAAGTATCTGTAAAATATACGTCAACATATTCAACACCGATCTAGTCAAAGTGCATTGCCGATTCTTGAAAAGCTTTCGTTTTATGGAATCTTGTAAAAATACATGAGGACTTTACATATAAAGACGTTTTTAGCAAAAGTTCCGAGCGCAATGTTGAGCTGCAGTGACTTTTCGGATTGACCCGACTTTGTGATGAGTTATCACTTGCTTACAGTCTTGTAGAAGATGATTCCACCCTGGAATTGACAAGAGAAAGAGGTCAGAGCCCTGCTCAAAGTCACATCAAAGATACTCCACATTGCAAAAGCATCAACCACGACACGACTGACGAGCTCCAAGTTCCCAACCTCAATCAGACAACGCAAAGAAGCAAATGACAGCTTACCGCCACAGCCATACCGCCTCCTATAATCCCGTAAGCGTATGAAAACATTCGTTGTGATTCCTTGCGTAGATCCCTACGCACTTCATCCTTTTCAGCCTCAGTCATGCCTATAACCAGCGAAAACGGTTATTAGCAGCTTGTCAAGTGCAGAATTGAATTCAGACCTGCCTGCCATTGGGTCCTTCTCCTCGGTATATATGTCGGGATCTTGTTGCTCCTTTTTGGGCGTAGGTTGAGTCGAAGCGGAGCGTAGTTGGATGACGGCGGTTGGCCTGAGTCTCGCCACTTGGAATACTATACGTTTGCTGTTCATTGTTTGTCGTATCGTGCTGGTGCTTTGGGAAAAACAGTTTGCTGTAAGAGCGTGACTTTGGGACACGTTACGGGTTAGACGAGCAGGTAGTTCGTATTGTACCGTTCATTCATCGCAAACTTACGGTACCTAAGGCTAAATTCAACGTCTCGTCAGTCCAACGGCAACGTCTTGCAAATTTCCAAACACACTCTCGAACTGCCGTTTCCAGCCGAGTATCAACGCTTTGAAAGGGAGGACGGTGCTCAAAGCTGTCCACATTCCACAGTATGTATCTTGTACTTCTGTCCTATGTACAATCACTAATAACATGCTTCAATCAAAGGCGTCACAAACATGAGTTCTCTCTATTGGGACACAATCATCAAACCGGATCATGATAGCGAGTCGTTACCGCATAATACTTCACTGCCGGCTCTGTCGGTCATCCAGCAGATATTCTCTTCCAACAACACTCATGAACAACAGCAACAACATCACCATCAACATCAACACGAACAACAACAGCACGAACAGCAACCCTTGTTCAACTATAGTCTCGACCAGCTGCTACAGGTCTCAGCTAGTGAACCTGTACTGAATAGTCCTTCTCTGAATATGAGGGCTGCTTCTCCCGTCCCACATGAACATCACCAGCAGCAGCAAAATGTATTATTACCTCCCCCGACAACTGATAGGCCTCGAACATTATCCAGGCCAAACACGCTCCCTAGCATGCTACCTTCCATAGTCAGGACGGAACACGACTCGAGAGCTAGGACTCTGACCAGGAATGGATCGTCACCAAATATAATACTCACTCCATCACCCCCGGATACAACAGATACAGATAGTCTAGCCGAACTACAGCAACCGACAGTGTTATATACTCCCGCTCCATTACTAGTAGTACCACAACAGCATACAGACTCGCTTCTCGCTCGACCTTCGCCATTGGATGACATGCTAGAACGATTTGCAAACCCACAACTCTTTGACTCGAATGCAGCATTTGAAGGAAATAATCCAAATGATAACGCTCGCTACAACAATAGTAACAGCTTTGACGCATATGACGCGTATGGACAATTCTCAAATATGGATGGCTTCCTGTCAAATGATGGTGGCTCGCAAAGTGGAAGCGGCGGGGTTTTATATGGTACAGGAGGCTCACGATCGCCATCACCAGCACCATCAGAAGACTCGGAGTGGAATAGTGACGCTGGATCAGATTATGCTTATGATGCTGTGCATTCACCATTTGGAACACCTGCATCTCCTAGTGGTAGTTTAAAAAGTCTGCCCATACCTCCAGCAACATCCGACTTTTTGGATCCATCATCTGCTGGTGACGCTAGATCCCGAAGGTGGTCTGCTGGATCAATAGGTACTCCACGACGACGAAGTAGATCTATTAGTAGTGTACGATCCAATAGCTCGTCAAAATCTAGTAAAGAGCCGCTTGTATGCCCGAAATGTGAGAAACAATTCCCAAGGAAGTTTAATCTCACGAGTCATATGGTATCGCATACATCAGACCGCCCTTATCCATGTCAGTATTGTGAAAAGGCCTTCAAGAGGAGGCCAGACTTGTATCGTCATGAACGAATGGTACATGTGCCATTTGGTTGTGATAAATGTAAATCTAGGTTTGCTACGGAAGATGCCCTAAGGGACCATGCTTGCCCCGATGTCCTAGCTGGAACTCCCGAACCACCATCATCCTCATTATCACCGTGCGAGCATCCCATCGAGTTTAATCATAATAATAATAGTAGTAGTGACAGCAATCAAAATCATCGTAGTAGCACTGACGACAATAGGGACAGAAGCAGAAACGGGTACCCAAACGGTTTTCTGACACCAGAAATCACACCAACACCAGATTCATCGCTTACGCTATTGGATCGACTTGGTCAGCCAGAAATGATGAGTCAATCCATGTACGGTGTCGGGTTTGGGGGCAGTGTGCTGAGTTACTCGATGCCTACTTTAACGGACAACTTCTTTCTGTCTGATGATGGCAACATAATGGGGAATACTGGGGCAGCGCAATCGCAATTTCAATTTCAGCAGCAACAATAGTTGGTAGGGGTTAATGAGATGATTTTAGTGTACACATGTCGATTTCAAGTTTTGTATGTTTGCGCTTCGTTTTGCTGGGAAAAGGCATTCATTATCCAAAATAATATGAAATACTTATTCTCGATGCTTGTGACTGTTGTTTGGTCCTGGTGTTTGGTTGCGTGTTTACTTATGATCAACTCGGTACACAACAAAAAACTCGCAGTTAGGCAAATGGCAGCGTATCCACGATTCGACGGAAGGAACGGACGAGTGCAGGATCCATATGCCTTTGAAACTACGGAATATGACACGACATCACTATCATCTGACTGGAATCCGTCGTCTTTTGCCGTTATTGATGCTCCAATTAATACCATAGTCCCAGCAGCCAAACAAGGAACTACGAACCCCACCATACCCAGTAATCAACTAGATCTACCTTCCCTTCGAATAACTCGAGAAGATGTCCGTGAACAATTACGGGAGCTGGGCTACAACGATGCTGATCTGCCAAACACTGTAATTGATGAATTTATGACGGATCTCAGAGACATGTACAGACGTGAGATACAATCGGATGGCATATTGGCTAATGTGGAATTTGATCTGGCTAGTAACATTGTTAATGATGATGCTAGTCGACAGTCAGAGTATGCTGAAAGTAGTAAGGTGGTGCAGCCAGTGTCAGAACGGTTTCATGATTATCGGGGTAGTGCTATGAATGGTGGAGATAGTCATGAGAATGGAATTGGAACAGATTATCGAACCAGTAAGTTTGTCGTCTGTGTGAACAGTTGTCAGAAATCAGACTCAGATTTATTTGATCTATTGTAGATGGCGGACTAGTAACAGCTCAAATGAGTCCTGAGATGGTAGTTAGATCTGTCAGTAAACGTGTCTCGCCGACTAATAGTACGCTTGATGAACTCCGTAGTAGTAATCTCTACCCAAACCCCATTCCCCCACCACCAGCACCACCAAGTGTACCATCACCACAGCCACAACAACAGCAATATCAACCACCATCTCAACAACAAGGAATTACTACACCACAGAGGCCATCTCCTCGACAGTCTAACGCAGCATCACCACGCAATAACGATAACGATAGTAAACCAGACGCTGTCTGTCCAGTATCAGAGTCTCGAGGTAGGAATGCACCTCCTGCTAATGACGATGACGCAAACCGTGGCATAGACTCCATCATGCGTAAACTGGACTTGATGGATTTAAACAGTGTCAAGAAACGTGTAGAAGAACAGAAACGGTGGCGTAGCTTGCATTCGTTGGAAGATGTATCTTATTCTGGACGTGACTGGAGACGGGATGTTGAGCAGAGTCTGACCACATTAGGAGAGGTATTGAAAGGATGCGAGAAGTCGATTGTCTATTCCAGATACGGGACTAACTCTTTCTTTTTGCTATGCTCTAGGAAACGATCTTGCATGATGAACCCTCCAACTATGAATCAAGACCGCTCTCGGCATTCTCTCGGTATACTACTAGGACACGGGCATCGGCACCCTTGCCTACAAAGCCCAAAAAACATGATCCAGTCGCGTTATATCACAAGCACAAAGCCCAGTGGACATCTGACCCGTTTTTGGCTCGTCTCGACGGTCTTGTTGTACGTCCATCTACACGGCCCAACTTTCGAAGTGAGTTTTGTAGTATGAACGCTTATTCTGTGTTCCATATGGTCAAGGATTGTGTTGTCCTGTGAACTCACAGATTGGTTGCCCTAGATTCCGGGACATTGAGATCTAGTTTGAGCTGAGATACTGGAATCTTCTGATGGATTCCTTGTGTAAAATCCTTTTTTTGTGCATATGTATCTAGTTTTGTGAATCATCAGTCAATAGGTTTCACAATTGTTGGGAATGAGAGTTCGAATGATTTATGAACAGTTGAGTAGCATATTAAAATATCCTGGCAGAAATTAGAAGTGTTGTTAGCTGATCTACAGCAAAGCCTTCCAGAAAAACGTAATTGGCTATGAAGTCACAAACTCCGGAGATCACAAACTTGCTTCGCATCTACCACCACCAAAAGGACGCACACATTAATTGCAAGCATACCACAAAATGAGTACGCCTCCCATAGTCTTGCGTCTTCCAAGGGGCAGTCTAGTCGAGCGCGCGCCGAGTGCAAAAGCTCGACAAGCTGCAACCAAACTACGACAATCATCTCCATCTTCAAACCAACCTCAAAATTTGAGCGAACAAACGTCATCAGCAACTCTAGTCGACGATGACTACGATAATGATGACGGGCTCATAACCGACAAGCAATTCGAGCTGGAATTGGAACGTGATCGGCGAGAGAATCTACAATCGACGAGACGAATGTTGGATGAACTTGCGAGGAAGGATGCTGAATGGGATGCCAGAATTGTATGTGTGGAGTTTTTATTTGGAGATGGATTTTTATATCCCCTTTAATTAATTCGACGGTTTTTTCTTCGCTGGTAGGAGGAATCTGATGCTCATTTAACATTTCTGCAAAAAGCTGTGGAGAGTGGAAATGAGTCGTTGATTGCATCTATGTGTGCTAGTGAGAATGCTTCGAGGTGTAGATCTGTTGCTAATGGTAGTGAGGAGGTGGGTCATCTTGATTATTGTTGGGATGTGGTTTGAGAGGTGTCATTATTGGCAGCTTAGCTTGCAGATACCAGAGATGTGGTACATAACAATTGCTAAGTGCTTTTTTCAATACATTAGGATTCGCAGTTGTCCGTGGACGAAGAGGATTTCAAGATCAAGATTCTGGACGGTTTAGCCAAGATCAAGGAGCTGGATGCTGTTATTAAGGAGAAGACGGTGGTACGAATAACTGTGATAAATGTGCATAGCTATGATTTCGCCTTTCGCTTTTTTTCGCCTCACACAAAAATTATTAGCTCGCCCAATCTCTAACGTCAGCACGAGCAAGCACAGCCGGCTCATCATCACCCTACATTGCAAAAGCAGCCGAATCCTACCCTACAAACCACCTAGACGATGACAACGACTCATCAATAGACGAAACGGAATCCGTTGCTGGCGCAGACTTGAAATCCATAACTTCATCAGCAATGGATGAAGCTTCCAAGACAAGAACTTTCATTACTGAACCAAAACTGAGAATACGGAGACGACGGATTGTTGTGAAGCGTGCTGAGAGTGAATCTTCTGCCATCGATGACGAGTATGAGGAGTTTGAGCCTGTTGAGCCTAGTGGCGAGGCTGGGAGACCGCCACGACCACCTACGAGACTGAGGAAGAAGGTCGAAGCTAAAGTCACGTCTTATGAGCCGGGAGATTTTATTACGAGGAATATGGCTGTGAGTCTTGGTTGTTCATACGGTTATGATTACATACTGAAGGTATCTTTTTTCAGTTGGGTCCTGATGCTAGATACTTTTCAGCCATGACTGATGATGAGAAAGCACGCGTGAATTTCATTATGGCTGCAGAGGTTCAAGTAGAAACGGATACCCCTGATGCTGCAGATGAGACATCAAAAACTCAGGTATGTTGCATTCTCCGACATCAAGTTGCATTCTCCGACTATCAGGTGTGGCTGATTTTTTTTGCATTTAGAGCATCGCACCAATACCGGAACTGCCGACACCCTTTGTGATTGAAAGTAGGATGGGTAATATCGATACCCATTTGGATCGATTATCGTCACTGCATCGTTTGCAGACGCCATATAGCGTGTGCTCTGCTTCAAGAGGTATGCTGATCTCTCTTTATAACTGAGTCGGAAACTTACATTGTTCTCGTTGAATTGGTCATTTTAGATATAAACGAGATCTTGAAGGACGACGTCAAAGATCTCGCTGACATACAGATATGTGAGCAACAGCTAGAGAACTTGGAGCAGCAGATTTGTAGGATACGAGAACGGGAAATGGAGGTGAGTGATCGTACTGTGTTGGCAACAGCATTCGCCGTCGCTGACATTCTCTTTTTGTTTGGCTTTAGCTTGCAACCAGAGACGAGATAGAACGTGTCTTATTAGACTGCTTTCACAATAGTCTGGCAGACACGAATGCACAAGTAGAATTTCAAGTTTAGTCGTAGAATACAAGCATTCTGTTGCTGTGTGCACAAAAATTATGGGTTCATCCCAGTATACGTTAATTCTTTATTTACATTGGCCTTGTCGCCTGAAGCCCTGGATGTAGCTCCATCAAAATAACACGAGCACAATCCTCTTATGTTGCTTTTAACCAAACTCCATCGGCGCCCTCGTTGATAGATCTTGCTGGATTGTGTAGATCCTGACGACATGCACATGAGCGATCGCAAGACAGTAGTGCTGAGTTACACGCACCAATCGGCCGACTATTAAGCGATTGATGGGTGTTGAAAGAAGGAGAGGAAGACGAATAAGCGTGAATACTGCAAGAATTTGGCACGATTAAACGGTTTTCAAGTTGAAACCCGCTTAATCGTGCGATATTCTTGCAGTATTCACGTTTGATCTGATGAGCTTCGTCAGATACTTGATGGATGAGGTCATTCGGGTTTGACCAGGTAATCGAAAATGCAAAACACGATTCACAGATCCACAAGCGGCATCAAGCCCCTCATCGCAACGACAACTGCAGCAACTCTGACAGGCGACACTGCAGGCTGCAGGCTATCAAAAAACGCCTACCTGTCATATTTCTGCAAATCTGTCAAACGTAAAAAGTACAAGCGAATCCACAGAATTGGTTGCTTATTATTCTGAGCCACAGGACCATAACTTACTTTTTAGACACGTCATATAGGCCAATTAGGCCAATCTTGACATTCACTTTGTGTAGATGAACGTTGAGCGTCTCTGCTCTCGTTCGTCGCTTTGTCGCTTTCAAGGGCTCCCGAAATGTTGGTGGAAACAACGAACACGGAACATGATTTTTTTCTGAAGTGACATCGACGCATCCCGGCATTACTGGGAGATGGGAAGAGAGAGAGAGATAGATAATGTTGTTTGATTTTGCTGGTCTGTACACTCCACCAAAGGTTTTCTTGACTCTGTTGGGGCTGCCACAATGTTTGGTAGGTTGATTTGCGTTTGGGCTGGTGGCGAATGAATATGCTCTCTTCAGTTTGTCTGCAATGTTTCATCTATATTATGATCGATTTTTCATTGATGCATCCATTTTCTGTTGGGTGCGATGGTGTCATCATTGGACATTTGGTCACATCAACACGGGTCGCCTCTCACATCTATTGGTATCCTAACTGACCCATCTCTCACTTTATTAGGTGGAGTTTCAGATCAGCTTCCCTGCTATGCCGACTGATAGCACTCAAGTCATAAGCTTGTATGTCTGCATCATGTCGAACCATTGGCACTGATGCCGGCGGAATTTCCGCCAAACAATACGTCGTATTTGCCTATTTAAATTTGTTTGCGTGTACGTGTCTATGACTGTGTTTTTATATTCGTACTAACGGACCGTCGCTGGGTCTTGCTGCGCTGTGGTCGATATTGACGACGCACAACCATTCAAATCATACGTGTCCTTTGCACATAATATAACTATTAAGTCTATTTTATTTCTATCAAGTGCTTGTTGAAGCCAGTAATTAATGAATACACATATGGTAAATCTTCACCATCAAATAGCGCTACAGTAGTCTAGTAGTGGTATGTTCCATCGTCCGGAATATTTTTGACATGGTCAATGCGAGTATTTGCGACAATAACTCTTATTAGCGCTTCTCCATGATCATGTCGTGACTTTGAACTAGGAGGCCATCCAAATATCTACTAGGTATGAGAACTCTCATTCCCCCAAACGCCACTGCCATCCCAAGCACTAAGACGAGGACGTCTCGAAAAGATCAATGTGAGAGAAATAGCTAAAAAGCTGCTACATCGACTTCATAATTGCTATAGATGCTTGACATGCAGAAGACGGCCTCTTGAACGCCACGTTTCTCACACATCAACACCATCATTCCGACTTGGAAGACACATTGTTGAACATTTTACCCATCAGAGTGTGCGCATTGAGATCTAGAAATGCATTCAAAGATTCAAGAGTAGTGATATTCGAGGATATAGACTTATATCTGTGAATTGACGGAGTGAAAATGTCATCACATCATCCGTTGCATCGCTCTCGCCAGGAGGCTGAGCCCACCTGACCGTCTTTGGTGACTCCCACAATCGTGTTGTCTCGAAATCCTGTGACTCTGCGGTACCTGTAGGCAAGAGCTGCAGATCCTAGTGTTACATCGGCTACACTCCAGACTGCTATCGATAGACGTGTGTGATGTACACGTCCATTCCCGATGGGCGGTACTCTGGCAACACGCCTCATAACTATAAGATTTACAAACTTTGATGCTGTCTTTTATGTACACAAGAGTGTAAACGGTCAAGTGAACAACATCTTACATCCATACAGTCATCGAAGGATCTTGCTAGATGCCGAAACAAGACCGATCGGTTATTTTCCGGGACCGTTTGTCGTTTTCATCCTTACGAAGGTAGATTTTGTGTGGAGTGATAGTTAGTGGTGAAGGTTGAGATTATATAAAAAACCTCGTGATTGTATCCTGAATCAGTGCCGTCAATGAAATGGTATCAAATCGTGGCCAGAGTGACTTTCGCCTAGTTTGACAGAACCAGCATGTACACAAATGCAAAGTATAGGATTTTGACCTGAACTCGCCTGATGGAGAATATTCTATCAGGGCTCTCGTCACCCTGATACTGTAAAGAATATTCAAGCTTGGATGGCTACTCGATCGCCGGGGTTGTCGGCTTGAAAAGACGCCAACAAGAGTGACTGAGGAATTTTTATTGAAATTAAGCTTCACGTTTGTCGGTGTCTTCATCGGATACCTCCTGCCATCTCCGAGTGTAATAGAAATGGCTCTGAACGGGAAAGCCTTTTTCACACAAAGGCCACAGGCCACTTGTCCTTTGTCGTGATGACGAACGTGTACGATAGAGGTCGAATATGGCAACTTAGGGTTGCTATCACCGATCTTCAGCAACTGGAGGTGTCCCCTGGGCTCTCTCACGGACGTGTGCTTGCTTGGGACTTCTGGAGTCTCGATTATGATGGCCGAATCTAGAGTCAACAACATGTATTAAAGCCACCAAAGTACCATAGTGAACCGTGAAAGTCTCACTTATATACATGGGCATTATCCATTACACGCGTTTCAACTTAATCTCGGGTTTTTGGTTGAGGGCAGAGCGACTTTCGACTCTCCACAGATTGAACACACCACACGGAGGAAACTGTTGGACTACATTGCACCGAAAGGTTTATAATGAGCTGCCCGCCTGGTGAAGAGAGGAGTGAAGTGATCATATGACTGGAGTCATGGTCCGGTAGTTCTTACAAACCGCAACCAACGGTCAGAACTCATCAACTAATGTTGTGGCTACAGAACGAGAATTTCGGATGGCTACATCAGCTCTATGATAGTCTTTGACACTCTGGTATCTTTTGTTGCCTGAATCTTCTCTGGAGGTGACGGGTTGGGCTCGCAGGCTCACATCGAAAAATGGAAATTGATTTGGGCGTGAATCAGTAGATGCGCCAGGAAACAACATCTCAACAGCTGTTAGTATATTTCTTTCACTATACCTCGTGATATGGATTTCCTTCATTGGCACTCTTGTCCTCTTGATCGGCCAATTGTTATGTTACAATGTTTCAAGGAACATGATGGACGTCTGAGTTAAAGAGTTTCTCAACGCCACAGATCATAAGCAAGTCTAGTATCTGCAGACAATGTATGATGCTCCTGAAGAATCGTATGGTTTTAGTCAGCCAGAGAGTCTCAGATGGGTTACTGTTGTGGACACCCTGACGTACGCTCAGGGATCTTTCGACGAGAAACGCTATATGTACAGCTCATATGAATGAAGCCTAGAATGCATAATCCTTACACGAGGCTCCAGTGGACGTTCCATCTCGTAAGGTTCGCTGGCAGAGTCTTTCCTGATAAACTGACAAAACAGCCTCGTGCCTTCTAATCTGTGACTCAGACGCCAATATGTTATGGTAGCTTCCAAAGATACTCTTGAGTGTATATGTACTATGAATATGTGGCCCATAGTAACATGATCTTGTTTGATCAACCGATTGCTTCAAAACAAAGGAAGAGCTAATTGTTGGGCCGCTTGAAGACATCGCTCTCAGCCTTAATGTCACTCAGTTCTGATTGAGAAGTAGATTTAA
Source organism: Synchytrium microbalum (assembly GCF_006535985.1). Classification (NCBI taxonomy): domain Eukaryota; kingdom Fungi; phylum Chytridiomycota; class Chytridiomycetes; order Synchytriales; family Synchytriaceae; genus Synchytrium; species Synchytrium microbalum. The sequence goes on along the minus strand of NW_022158389.1, from coordinate 91,324 downwards.
AGTACATAGAGCCATGTCTGAGGTAGTTGGGCGTCGTTGACAGATATATTACTTAGATAGGTAGGTGCTGTAACTTTTGAGCAATTTCTTGAGGAATGAAAGTCGAACGAGAAAACTACATGGAGCGAGATCCAAAGGCTATCTAGTTTCAAAGATTAAACGGAAATCTACATTCCTGTATGTGTAGTACGACTAGCTGCACCTAGGATTAGAATATTTTTAATTGCGGCAAACGCTACAATTGGCGAGATCAAGGACTACACTGTGGCTCTACTGGGCTGTTATACCAAGGCTGACTGCATCCTGAAACATGTCATACCTAGCTGATCTGTATATCCGGTCCTCGATTTCTCTTAACAAACTGATGATATTTGAGCATTCTGAGTTCGCACTCGACCAACCCTTTCGCTTCCTTATTTCCATACCAAGGAGCACAAAATTTCGGCAATGCTATTGAATACGTGACAAAAAAGCGATCTGTTCAGGATTATCCTTCTTTCTCAGGCAGGTATCTCCCAAGTATCTTGTGCAGATGGGTGTGGCTATTTCAGTGATGGTCATAAGCCGGTGAAGTAGAGCATACACGAATGAAGCTAAGTCAAATATCTGTTTGTGAAATATCGATTCATGCATACCTTCTTACACCCGGAACGTTGCAAACGCGCAATCGTCACCCTTTCGCAAACATTGTTGTGATTTCTCCGATTCGTAGGCACTTTGGGCAGCTATGATGTGTATGGTGTATCAGATGCCTCTTCAGATTTGGATTGGCTCTTGTTTCTTCCTGCTATCTATGGAACAGGCCTCGTGTGTTCCACACAACGTTCGTTACATGCGCGGTTGCAATTGTGTCAGATCACATACCAAAGGTATCTGAAACCGTGACTCTATCCATTTGCATAAACCATAAACATCTCACTTCTCTATCTTTGCCAATGTGCTTATGGACTGGTCGGCTATTCAAGAAGGTTTTTTCCTGGCAGTGTAAGACTCATTTTGATGACGAAGGCGTGTTTGCATCATGATATGGATGGACAGTGGGAAGGTAAGCATTACCGAGCTGAACCAAGCAAAATTGAAAGGTAGCGGTTAGCTATTGGAGGTTGACGCCGCGTGGTGCTGGATTGCAATGTGCTGGTGTACTGCAACCCAGCTAATGAACAATGAATGATGTGCTAATAATAATCAAAAATAAATGAGTCATAATTTATTCATAACGAAGGATCCTTACTTGATGTTCATTGGTCGCTAGTTCCGTCTCCCTTCTTCTTCACATCACAAAACCACAAATGAGGAAGGCGAGCCTACCGTCACGATCAAACAGGTAAGAGCTGCATCGTATCAAAGAGAGTCACGCCATGAAGTACATTTGCCATAGAAATACCTATGCAAGTCGCCGTCTTGGCTGTGACTGTAAGGATGAAAATACCAAACATTTTTGACAACTCAGTTGGTCGCGGATAAGACGTGAAAGTAATCTATCAAATAACATCCATCCATCTAGATCTCGAAATAGAGGAGACTCTGCCACTCATCCGCTTCCTTTTCTTCTCTGGCATGAACTCTCGGAGCGTGACATCAACAAACAATGACTTCATCAACATTAGGAACCATGTTTCTTCGAGTCCTTTAAATTTGCTGAATCTTTCTCAAGAACCCTGCTAATAGTTTCTGGTCTTGGTGTCGTCTTCTCTTTAAGGTACTCCTCGTTGCAGTGACTGTCGCGATAGCCACCAATCTATCCCCTAATTGCAACAGACGTACACACAATTCACCTTTTTTGGATGGTTAGGGCTATTACAGACATCCAATGAGCCTCCAAATGCTGACCTCATGCGAGAATCCTCCACGAGCACGTTCTCATGTCTAGAATGTCAGTCCCTCACTACAGATTTTCGTTTGGAGGATCTAAGAATAAGCATTTCTCTGCTCCAATAACCCGTGCAAGCTTTGCTTTGATAAAGGGGCAGACTAATGCTTGCTCGAGATCCTTCAAACGGAAGGCAGAGAACTCTGAAGGAACAAGAGAAGGATCCTCCAAATGATGTTAGTAGGCCTTGACACTTGGAGATCGACCTGTATGGCGTTCTAAGACAAGGAACTTTGCCTTGTACCTTCATCGGTCTTTGTATTTAAGTCTTCTTAGAAACGATCCTTCAACTATAATAATCTTCCAAAGTTTGCTTCTTTTATTTGCATCGTTCTTGTTGAAGTCTGCCTTCAAAGCACCGCTTGTTAACAGTGGCAGTTGCGAGATTATCAGAGCAAAGCGATGGGTGCCATGTGATTGTGGTAGAGGCAAGGAGGTGGAATCCGTAGAATGAGGTCCTGAGGTCCGTCTGACGCGATGATCAGTTGGATTTGGACGTCGACTATAAGAAAAATTCACCAACCTTCCAAGGTCCACACCTCTCAAACGAGGGTGCAAGAGATGACTGCACATGAACAGTACGAGACGCGCGTTACCATGTAACAATACTATGCTAATTGCAGATGTCTTCTCGAATATGTGGTGATGCTTGGTGGTGATGCTGATTATTCAAACCTCACTCGTTTGATTTGGGAATGATTACGCAGTCGATGATGTGACCTCCAAGGTCTCGCCCAAGCACTCTTGCATCCCACCTCTAACCGTACTGAGAAAAGGTGGGAACGAGGAGATATAGAAACCTTGCCCGACATTATCTGGTCTGCACAATCCACCAAATGTTACCTGACTCTATTTCGGCTGCCCTATTGTTTGGTGAGTTGCTGTGCATTTTTGTTAGACATGCAAAGTGTGTCTTTGAGACTATTCGCAATGTTCCATCCATTTTATGATGGAATTTACATCCATCCATCCTGTTTCATTGCCTGCCGTTGTTGCTTCTAAAAGCATTCATCCAACATCAAACCATCTTTATCCCACTCTTAATGGTGGCCATATTGCATCATACTGACTTGAATCTCATCGCTTCTAGGTGGAGTTTCAGATCAGCTTCTCTGCTATGACGACTGATGGCACTCAAGTCCTACACTTTCTAGGCTTGTGTATGTTCAATACATGTTGAAAGATTGGCACTGATGCTGACGGAATTTCCGCCAAACAATACGTGGTATTTGGCTAAACAAATTGCCTTTGTTTTGTCTTTGTTTATCGTTCTGGTACTGATACTAACGAATATCGCTCCGTTGGGCTGTCGTGACGTCGGAGAAAGGACATCATGACCTACCAAACCATATGTAAACTCGAGGTCATCATTTTGCAAACCAATACATCCATTTATTCTATTTCATCTACCTCAGTTCATGATGAAACTAGCGGTTATCGAAACAAGCACTACATTCCTATCTACCAAGCGCTTAACTACTGTGAACAAAGTACCATTATTGCGACAATATTGAGTTCGATTTGCTGCTCGTCTATATCACCACGTCATGACTTTTACCTACCAGGATATCCAATATCTACTCTTTTTTCCAGAATGAGAGGTGTTAAGCCTTCTTCTTCACCACGTGACACCTACTCATCGATCATATGGTTTTGGAGAACGATTACCAAACTGTAAGAAGAACACTACGAAGGCTTAGATGACTCGACGGCATAGCTGTTTTGTTCTTCTTTATGCATTTGGATCCTAGATCATGATCTTCGACAGCGCCAACAGTAAGGTTAACTTTGGTCGGGATTGCTCACCAAGAGAAGCCCATTGGGTCCATGAATTTTATTTGACCTTGCTCAAGGCTCCAACTGTCGTTTCGATCACGACTTAAAGGGTTAATGTGCATCTGATCATCATTCACTGAATAGTCTGCCTCTCCTTACTAACATGACTCCCATGCAATAATGTCACGGACGAATAATGGATTCTGTTTTGCTTCATACGAAATTGAAGGTGGCCGGTTATGAATCGTCACATTTCGCGTTTGCTGATGAAGATGAAGACTGAGCTCCGAGGAGCTTGAAGACAGTCCGCTGGTAATAAGAATCGTGATCTTCCCAGTGCAAGTTCGATGCCGCAAATTGAACAGAAACAATGGGACCGTTGCAAGTCTATTTGGTATGAGAGCTCGAGAACCATCAATGCCACTTCACATTCTGCACATCTCTTTTCAGCTTGCCATGGGTTTCTGACATCGGACGGTTACAGAAATCTACGATATAGCTGGCAATCGTTGTTTCGTGGTGAAAGTGTTGTCTTAGAGGTAGGTAGGTGATATTTACGTTATGCTGAAACAAAGTTTTGTGAGGTATCGATTTTGTTACTTACAATTGATTCAGTTTACATGGAATCAGGCATATATCTGTTTCGGACTTCAAGAACATACCTTTCACACTCTCGAACGTAATGCACCAGTATGTCACGCTTCCCAACTTTCTCGTCAATTTAGCCCCATATTCTGCTCATAAATGGAGTCAAGGTTGTTTATTTGTAGTTAAACAGGACCGACCGCTTATTATTCTGTGGTGGTTTGGTCGTGTCTGTGTGTTTAAATATGACACAATGATACAAACTGCTATCTGACGAGCACCTCACGACCAACGGATTTAAAGGAAGGTTTGAAACACCTTCTAGAAGACACGGACACCACGTGAAGAATGGCTTTGGTACCAGCTAGCAAATTCCCGGGTCGCGCCACATTTGGAACCGCACATGCTGTGCTAGTACATTTTGCCCATAGTTGACCCAATTTGATTCTTCTTACACTATAGACGTATATGAAATAAAGCCAATAAAGCTCTATTTTTGAACAGATTTGCAAAGAAAGCACGTCTTTTGAGAAGAGTCACTGTTTCCTACTTGAGGTGACGTGTCTCGTGTGGCAGTCTTGCAGTCTTAAAGTTCAAGCTCAATAACTGGATTAATCATACTTTTCTCCTAATAGGTAGAAAATATTCTTATGAAGGTACTATCCGATCGACCAGTCGCAGCTGTGAAATTGGCTTATTCCAAACACCAACTACTACTCACGACGATTAGCCGCTTCCAACACCACCAGCACGTCATATCGAAATCTATGGCCATTCCTCAAGAATCGCCTACACGGTATCCTTCTATTCGCCTATGCGAGCCAAGGGTTGATGGGTCACGATGAGGAAAAGCAACAGTCTGGGATGTTTTGCAATCACGATGTAAAGGAGCCAAAAGCGTCTCAGGATACATGTCATAGATACGGATCTGCTTTGGGATCCTTTGGACATTTTTGTTTCCGTTTATCCAAGAACGAATGTAAACCTACTATAGAGGAATCGCAGAAGCACAATCTTAGGATCTCAAAGCTCGTTTATAAGTACGAGCGATGGAAAATACACGCGTTTTAACCAAAATATTCGGTTTTGGTTGAGACGTTATTCGAATTTTGACTTGCAGCAGCACGAGCAGGTCACGTCAACGATGTGGATGGATTTCCTAGATGTTATAGCAGCAAAACGAGGATCACAGACTGCCAGTTTGGTGATGATGCTACTGCTGTCGCTATACAATCTAAATCGACCGTCCACTGATATATGATGGCAAATCAACCAAACACTTGTAACAGACATGCTGGTTTGCAGTATAGAAGGAAAGTGGTATCGAAGAAAGCCGCTTCAGCACGCATCAAATAACGTGAATTGCTCACGCTACCATGAATCTCATGGGATGGACAAGCTTGCCATTGAAAACGAACTAAATAAATTGGGTCGAAGACATACATCATCGAACAGAAGCCAAAAGAACGTGATCAGAACCTCAAGGAAATATATTTGTCCCACCAGTGCTTCTTTTGGCCTTCACGTACACTCTGGTCGCTTTGCAACATAATCACCTGTTTGGAAAAACACTGACATCAATGATTGAGGTAGAGAACCTACTCCAACGAGCTGCAAAGTAAGCGATGTGAAGAGATAGATGGCCCCTGACTGTGATCTCAAGTACAAAGCCTCAGTTGTGATCCATGCACCAGGCTCGTCGCCAGAACACGTTGCTTGACCTTGTCGATATGTATGGTTTACAACTAGATTTCTGCACATCATATGGACGAGCTCTGGAATATTCATGTGAGGCCCAAGTATCAGCTGCTGGGCCCCTTGAATTGCTAAAGTTGAGATTGCCCGGCAAGTTGGACTGGATTTTGAAAATGGAACGATTTAGTGCCTTCCAATCTGTGACTCAGACACTAACATCTCACCAGGATCTCCCGACGTTGCGCTAGAACGATAGTAGGCTGGTTCTTTCTATCTTGAGGCGAGCCTGTCTTATTGTGACCAACAGACTGCATCGTCGACAAAATGGCTGCATAGGAATCGCTAAAAGAGAGAGTTTTCGGGGAGTTTCTGGCCCAATTCTGATCGCCATGTAAGCGCTTGATCTATGTAGACTGTATTTATGTGATAAGACGAAGTTGACCGGTATAATCTTTGAATGGTCAGTTGCTGGAAACTATTTAGTACTTTCTGTGATGAACAATGTCGATTGATTGAACTATGTGACGTGCCCACCAACGACAGCCTAGTCGCAAAGACCAAAAGGTAATTTTGATCCCTGCAGATTGCATACAGCCTGCTTCAGTTAAAATCAGAATTTTTTTGATTGCGGCAAAATCTGGAATTGTCCTGCTATGAAACAACACAATTAGGCATATTGTACTTCAATTCTGAAACCGCAAGCATTATCAAATCTGTTATTGGAAACGGCCTTATCGACCAGAATCTCGAGTACCTTGGAGAAACGACTGGTGTCTTGTGTTTCGAAATCGTACTTTGGTTTTGTGGCTTTTCTCCAACATTTGCGATGCAAGGGAGTCGCATTATAATCATTGGGTGACAATAAGACAGACAGAGATATGTTAGAGTAAACGTAGCTATCGCTAGTAGGTATTGTTTCTGGACCACAACGTCATGACTCGTGATGCGCTCGCCAAAACGGTTACTCTATAGGAAGTACTATCTGCCAGATGAATCTGTTTCCTACACGCCATGATTACTACTAGGCATATTTTTCATTCGAAAAGAACGCCAACGAACCATCTTCATCTTTGTAGTTTTCAAGAGTGGATTTCAGAGAGTACATGAATATCTCAGCTATCAGTATCGCCATAAAGAATTCTCAAGGTTGGACCGGCCATACTCTCAACCTATCGATCCTTTACATGGCCACTTGCATCCCGGCATTCTTCTCTAAGGATCTACTATAACAGGCTGATTGAGCTAAAACCCTGTTGCGATAGGCCTCAATATTCAAATCGCCCAATTGAATTCAGACTGTCGTTTGGAGGATCTAAGAATAAGCTTTTCTCTGCTCTGTTGGTGCTATGAAGGAGCAGACTGATGCTTGCTCGAGGTCCTTCAAACGGGCGTTTGAACTTCTGAATGGTGAAAGAGCATCCTCCAAAATGTTTCAGATAATTATTACCGCTCCGGTGCGAGCCTACTCTTGAATTAGCAGCTTCCATAACATGACCTGCGTTAGTACCAGAATCCCCGTCCAGCAAACAGCCTTGACATTGTAGTTGCAAGGCAGTTCTGGTCGTGCTGTCATAGATTCCATACATGCCCGTAACGGCAAGGAAGTTCTTCTTGTTGTTCCGTAATGCGACCTGACGACTTTTGTTAGGTTTGGAGTTGGAAGAAGTTTCGGGACTGCCAGTGACAAGTGAAGCAATTACGCGTTGTGAAGCAAAGCAGAATGAGTCTTTGCTGCCGCCACGATGCCAACTCAGGAGAAACACGTCCAGTAGCTTCAACACTCAACCAACATTGGTCTAGGCTTGAGAATCAGGCGTCCAATAATATCACTTATCAATAATCACTAGCATATCAATATCAATAAATCAAGCTACTCTAAGCGTTGAACTTGACAATGAACGCGAATGTCACTGAAAGGCAGGAACGCTACCTCAAACAATCTTGCAACCACCACTTTTCGATTCGCAGCCATGGCATGGAGAGCAGCAGTGTCCAAGTACAGAAACAGTACAGTCACGCCAGCTTCCAAAGAAAACTGGTATCAATTTCAAACATCGTCGGTATTCACGTCCACTGACTATGTGCCGATATGTTCAAGTAAAACGCTGATTGCGACCAAACTACAAGCCGGAGGTAAGTTGCTCGTATCAAAAATCCGTGATTTTGAGCAGAGATCGTTCTGTATCGGATAGTCGTCTTGAAACATGTAATGATCAACATTGGCAAATGTATCATCAACATTTACGATTTGTTGCGCTATCGTGTCGTAACCACCTTATTTCGTTGCAGGAGGATCTTCAGTCGCTATTATTCCACTAAGCTCTACTGGCCGTTTGGCTTCCACTCCAACTCTAAGTCTCAGTAGTGTGGTTATCGACCTGGATTTTTCGCCATTCAATCACGGCTTGCTCGCTGTTGGCCACGATGACGGATCTGTTCGCGTCTTCCAGCTACCACCTGAAGGCATTAGTGACAATACTTCCTCATCAACAACATCACTACCACCGTAAGGAGATACGAAGAATCATTCATAAGACGATTTTGCTTGATCTACGATACAACCTTGACAGCTCACACTAACATTTGGAATTTTTTCGTGTCTAGGTCACAGAAGAGGGTTGATGTGGTTCGTTTTCATCCAACTGCTTCAGACGTACTCTCCAGTGCATCGAATTCTGAAATCTCGCTTTGGAATTTGGAATCTACAACAAAGCGAATAACGTTTGACAATGACGGTGCTCTAGTCAACTCGTTATCATGGAAGGATGATGGTTCCCTGTTTGTTACAACAGCCAAGGATAATATTGTTAGAGTCTATGATCCACGTGCTGGTGCAAAGATCGTCGCTTCTTGTAAAATTCACGACGGAGTCAAGCCCGGAAGGGCAGTATGGTTGGGATCGTCAGATCAGATTGCTAGTACTGGATTTAGTAGGTTTAGGGATAGAGAATATGGGCTTTATGATATAAGAAAACCGGAAAAGGCTGCCACAGTTGTGAAAATGGACCAAGGTACAGGTCCTTTGATCCCACTTTACGATGTGGACACGAGCATATTGGTCATCGTTGGAAAAGGCGACACACGTATCAATTGGATGGAAACAAAGGACTCAGATCCATGGCTTATGCCTCCAGGACAACCAACGATCCTCCCAACACCATATGCAGCAGCTACGCTTATTCCCAAGTACTCTTTGGACGTATTGCAGTGTGAAGTTGCTAGACTTCTTCTCGCCACTAGTGATGGTCTCAGTATAGTGCCTGTCTCATTCAAGGTACCGAGACGCTCATACATCGATTTTGCTGGCGGTAAGTCAGAGTCTACTTTAATAGAATAGCTAAGTATGCCAACATTTTGGTTGTGTAGATATCTTTCCCTTGACCAAGTCAGATATCCCAGCACTCTCCTCAACTCAATGGTTTGCTGGTGAGAACAAGGAATGTACCAAAATATCTTTAGACCCTCGTAACGCTGTCTCCGCCACCGCCACAAGCCAACCCTATAAAAGTCAACAAAGTGTCTCTACTTCCTCCACGTCGTCAGCTCCACCCACCGTGACAACCCTCTTCTCGAAGCAAATGCCTTCAGATACTGTGGCATCCCCGATATCGTCTTCCCCTGTAGTAACGTCTCCCGTAATCAGTAGTCCTTTAGCATTGAACCCAGATCTTGCGAGTCGTATGACTAGATCTGGCTCCGAATCATCTATAAACTCAACATCAAGTGGCCGAAAGGGCTTCATTGCCATGAAGACGAGCTCGTACAGGTTCTTGACAGGAAAGAGCGCATTAAAGTTTGAAGACCTCAAAGGCTTGGCCACAAATGTACCATTTGAAGCAGAGATGATTGACGCGAATGAAGACTTTATCTGCTTTCCAATGGCAGGAAATGGCGGGAGACTAGCTGTCATAGATGCAACCAAACCGTGTAGATTACCCAACAGATTACCCTGCTTTGTTGGAGGTTCCGACCTCACCAGTTTCTCCTTCGACCCTTTTGATTCATCGAGAATAGTAACGGGATGTGATGATGGCAAGGTGAGAATATGGAAAGTACCATCTGGTGGTTTACAAGGTGAAGATGACGAAGCAACACCACAATCTCGCTTCTCAGCACATGAAAATCGAGTCGTCCACCTTGTGTTTCACCCTGCTGCGAAGGATGTAATATTGACATCTTCACCAGAACGGGGAACTCCGGCAGTCAAGATCTGGAATCTTGTCACTGAATCCGTAATTAGTAGTTTAGCACACCCAGATCAAATCTTAGCATGTTGTTGGAGTTGGGACGGTACGCAAATCGCAACGTGCTGTCGTGATAAGAAGATTAGGATATTTGATGCTCGTAGTGGAAAGCAGCTTCAAGAGGGTCCATCGCATGATGGCATTAAAGGTGCCCGAATCGTCTTCCTCGGTGACTCTGGTCGTCTCGTATCTTTAGGCTTTGGAAGAGGGTCTCAACGAGAGATCAATATCTACTCGACATCATCCTTGTCTTCGCCATTGTCGACGACCGTCGTTGACACCAGCCCATCCTTATTCGCTGTCCTATATAATGAACCTGTGTTATATTTAGTAGGACGTGGCGAGACGTATGTGACAATGTTCGAGGTTGGGGATTCATGTACTTTCTTGACTCGATATGATGCACCTGGCATATCCCAAGGTGTTGCATATCTTCCGCCAAGAACTGTTGATGTGAAGGCAGTTGAAATGGTTAAAGGGTTCCGCCTGACACAGACGGGTGTTGAAAGTATTAGTTTCACGGTGCCACGTCTGAAAAAGGTAGAGTATACACCTCTGAACAGTAATTTGGGGTAAAAGTCTGACTCTCTGCGCACGTATTAGGAATACTTTCAAGATGACTTATACCCTCCAATCCGAGATACTACTACACCTTTGTTATCAGCTGAACAATGGGCTTCAGGTCAAAACTATGAATGGAAATTTGTGTCTTTAGCTCCATCAGACATGACGCCACGTAAGTCTTGTACAATGCTATTGTAGATTTGTGGTCAGAAAGTGATTTTTTACCGTCTTTTCTTGTAGTGTCTCAAGCACCACCAGACGCCGTAAAGCCAGGGCAGATCAAAGCGAAAAATATGGTCCGAGAAATGACTGCCGCTGAGCAAAAGGCGGCGTCTATGAAGGCCATGTGGGAGCAAGCTCAATTGGAAGCAAAAGACGACGTCTTGCCACAAGACAAAGCCCAAGGTGTTGCGGATGATGAGTGGGATTGAGATAAACCCTGTAAATCATAATATACGCAGCTGGATATACTTATATTCGATGAACTGATTCCGTGTTTTGCGGTCTCGCGAAACATCAAAATTCCGGTCTGCCGACTTTTTTCAGATATTGTATGTATGTACTAATTAATCTACAAAAAGATATATCCATGCACTGCATCTTACAATTTATGAATCTAAAACTCTGCTGCAGAATGAAGCTGGATGGCATCATTCGCTGGGTGCCGGCTCAGGTATACCTTATCCCTAAACAAATTCCAGATTTCCATCAGACTGTCTTCACGATTCCCTTGATCTCGATCAAGCGTAATATCTTCTAATGTTTTGCCTGCTGTTTCAGGCAGCCACAACGTGAATATGAAACCCATGCACATGAAGAGGGCAAAGACAAAAAGTAATGATGGGAGAGCCGCGTTATGCCCACCAATGTCTTTCAATGGACCTAAAAGAAACTTATCTGTCAAAGTCAGGGTCTAACTTCAAAGAGCAATTGTATCGACATACCAAATAGAAAGGCACCTAAAATAGCACCCAACTTCCCACTTGCTGCTGATATACCATGCGCTTGCGCCCGAAATTGTGTAGGGAAGACCTCGGAAGGGAGCACAAATGTTGTCGTATTCGGTCCGAACTAGCGAAAGGAGTTGTCAGCAACGGCAAGTCAGCCTAAGCCACGTTCATTACTCACGTTGAAAAAGAACTGTGCAATGGTATAAATGACCACAAACAAGCCTGTCGAAAGAGACAAGATTACATTATACCCAATAGAGAGGATAAAGAGACACACTGCTAGCGCCGCAAATCCAATCAGTTGTATAGTCTTTCGACCGAGCTTTTCAATCAGAAACACCGAGGCCCAGTATCCTGGAACTAGAAAAGGTTGGTGTCATTCAGTTTGAATTTGAGCCTCACAGAGATGCAAGGACATGTAATACCAGTTCCTAGCAAAGAAATGACAAGATTTCCGATGGCTCGATGCCACAAGTCATCAAATGGTTCCTTGCCTGTTCCGTACCCGATAGCTTGCAACACGATGCTCTGATTGAGTTGTATTCCATAGAATGCAACATCCAAGCAAACTTTGGGCGAAAAATGGGGTTAACACACGATGATAGAGGGAAAAAACATCATTCATTCTCGCTTACACCAAGTCAAACAACACCCCAGCAGCACTTTGAGATTTCGCCATTGCCGAAAGTATTCTAGGAAGGGTTGACTTGACGAGAGGGTATCGTTCAATGTATTGGCGGCATCAAAGATATCTTCATCTTCACTCTCGGCGTCTTCAGACTGTCGAATACTCTTATGAAGAGGCTGACTGGTTTCATGTAAGGACGACGTCCCACATTCAGTATTCTGGGCTACATGAGCAGCATATCGAGGCGATTCTGGCATTGTAAGTCGGAAGTAGATGGTAGCTAGAGCAGGAATGGCACCAAATCCCTAAGGATCAAAATACATGAGCAAAAAAAATTCCAGGTAACAGGACGGATGGTTACTACCAGACATATTCTCCACACATCATCGAGATACAGAAGGTCGGTTCGAATGCGTGCAGAGTAGCTGGCAAGAGACATTACTGCCACTAGTGCTGCAATCAGGATTCCAGTTCCTTGATTCGCAAACACAATTGCAATCATCATTCCTCGATTATGTTTATTAGCAAACTCGGATGTGATTGTTGCTAAATTGCACACGAATACGAGGTTCAGTTTAAAGTAAACCATTGTATCCGTTAACCCACAGGTACCCACCACTTAATGGATAATCTCCACCAATTCCGAACCCCAATATGAGTCTCCAAACGAAGAGTAATCCAGCAATGCCAGAACCACGGGCAAAGTTGGCTGACAATGCAGATCCCACAGTCGCAATAAAGATGATCATGAGTTCAGTTCCGTAGATGCGCTTCCTCCCAAGTTTATCAGCCAAGTAGCCAAACGTGAGTTGCCCGATCAAAGTTCCAAACGTGGCAGCTCCTTTGATGGCTGAATCCAGGCTCGAAGGTACTTTTTGAGAATGGAATTGTTTGGTCAGAAAAGAGACGATATAGTAAGCAAAGGGATGAAGTAGACAGCCTGATGAACGAGCGAGCTATTCACGTACTCTGTCCCTCAAAGTACACGTAGGAAATCATCGGCATGGCAAGATTTCTAGGTAGAAAGTAGAAAAATGAATTCAGGAGCGCTCTCCAGCGTACTGACGCGTTTCCTCTCACATGATAAACACTACAGATCAAATGTTGCAGGCAATATTAGATGATCATAAATCACATCGATAAACACGATCACGACAACGACATACGATCATAGGCGTCCAAGAAAAAGCCCACTCCTGCTACAAGAATGGTCTTGTAATGGATGTATGTCCACTGTTGCGTGTTTTCAAGTCCCTGCACATCCGGCATCTTGAGTCTAGGAGCTCGTACAGCGAAAAGGAAACTCTCTAAGCTAGCTGTGTAGCCCTTAACTAGACCATTTGGACCATGCTCTACGTAGTCGGTCTTGGACTAGCCGATGAAAAGGATGTCACTGTGAAAGGGCTTGAGGCAATCAAGAAATGTGAACGCGTTTATTTGGAAGCTTATACGAGCATACTGCTAGTCGAGAAAACTATATTAGTATGGCATATAATTTGACACGTTACGGAACGTGATTTCCGCGTGCTGGTCTCGCACATCAACGTTTTTTTACTGCTTGTTACGAGATCAAACCCACGCGGCGTATCTGGATCTATTATTGGAATTCATGTGTCTCTGAATGGTATCAAGATGTTTGGACTAATACTTTGCTCCCTGCTTTGCTAGGAAGAGTTTTATGGCAAGCCTATCGTCATTGCCGACAGAGAAATGGTTGAATCCGAAGCAGACACCATACTGGACGGTGCAGACAAGATCGATGTAGCTTTTCTCGTAGTAGGAGATCCATTTGGGTAAGTATCTCGCTCACACAAAGACAAATCACACACTTTTTCACACCCTTCAATTCTTGAAGTGCCACGACACACACTGATCTCATGTTACGGGCACGTGAAAGGAACATACCGACAATGGCTATACACAATGCGTCGATAATGAACGCTGTAGGAGCATGTGGACTACAGCTATACAACTATGGAGCAACTGTTTCGATTGTATACTTCCAAGACGACTGGAGGCCAGACTCGTTCTATGAAAAGATCAAGGGCAATCAAAGTTTGGGACTACATACATTGTGTTTGCTGGATATCAAGGTCAAGGAGCAGAGTATAGAGAATATGGCTAGGTATATTATAGGTTCTGTGGTCGATATCATTTTTTGGTGATTTCGCTCTCATGCTTTCAATAGAGGACGCAAGATATACGAACCACCACGATACATGTCTGTGAATCTCGCGGTTGCTCAACTTTTAGAGATTGAAGAAAAGAGGGGTGAGGGTGGTAAGTGCCAAAAAAAGCCCTCCTCGTGCAACGATAGACAAACGTAACTGACTTTTGGACGCTCTCAACTAGTTTGTGGAGCAAACACCATAGCAGTCGGACTCGCACGTGTAGGAGCGTCCAACCAACGCATCGTATCAGGTACCCTGTCAGAGTTATTGAATGCCGACTTTGGACCTCCTTTACATTCACTCGTCCTTGCTGGGAATATGCACTTTTTGGAAGCAGATGCTTTGAAAGTGTTCGCTCTGAACGTCAAGTCTATTGACGAGCACGGTCACATACATCATTAGAAGGTGATTTTGTACCATAGACGGGATTCTTTTTCGGATGCAATATAGACGCCTCACGCACTTGCAAGCTGTTTCGCCCCTGTTCTTGGTCTGACTGAGAATAATATCTGCAATGTATTAAGAAGGACTATGTGTTTACTTGTCAGAGTCTTGATGAGCTACGTGCATCACACCAGAAACAGTGTAGAAGGCCACATCCAGATCGGAAGCAGAGAATCTAGGCTTGGAGTTCTTGTCACCATTACTTGTTTGAAGAGCATTGTAGACCTAGAGAGGTGGATATTTGCATAAGCCGAACCTGTAATGCAAGACGAACTGGGTTTTTTCATAAATCGCTTCATACCTCGCAAGCACTGGAATCCCATTGGTTACCCCACAGCTTCAAGCTTTGAAGGGTAGTGTTTTGTTGGAAGGCTTGTGCAATAGCTTTTAGTCCAACACTGGTGATCCCATTGTTATCAATAGTCAACTTTTTGAGCACCGTGTTGCTCATCAACATTTTTCGGCACTCTTCGGCTCCTTGATCTTGAATTTTACAGCTCGATAGGAAGAGGGATCTCAAGTAAGGTTGTTGTCTCAGTTCCATGAACAACTTGCAGGATCCGTCTTGAGTAATCTTGTTTCTATGAAGCGTCCTCCGGTCAGCTTCTTTTTTTGCATAGGCCAACTTGCAAAGGATATTGCTATTTAAACCTACCCGCTAAGATCAAGAACTCTCAAACCCTTATTTGCACCAACAGCGGAGGCAAAATCATCTACAACACCCCAATCAGTCAACCCCATTTTACGTAACCTCAACTCCCTTAATGTCGAGTTAACACGAAGAGTACGACTCCAATGAGATGTGAATGCATTCTGGAGAGATTGAGTGGCTGATGAAGTAGGTGATGCGTTGTCAGACAAGTCCAACACAGTTATAGTGGCATTGTTTCGAAGTACAGTGGCCAAGGCAATGAGAGGATCCAGTGTGAGTGAGCAGCCACTCAAATTCAGGGTTCGTAGCGTTGTATTCAACTAGATTTAACGCCAAAAAGTCAGGCCTTGAACGAGGCATGATCTCAACACACACCTGTAGCATGCTCGCTAGATCCATTCCACCTCCTTTTCCTATGTCGTTATTACTCAAATCCAACTCCTTGACGTGATCATTCAAAGTCAAGGCATGAGCGAGTGCACTGCCACCATCCGACGCAATATTGTTGGATTTCAGTATGATGGTCTCAAGAAACTTGTCCTCCTACCAGAATACGTGTTAAATTGAGCATATTAGGCTGGCGACAATGCATGAGTGTCCTGTACCGTTAAGAATTGCGCCAGCTCCATTACACCGTCATCACCAATTTTGTTGTAGGATAGTTCCAGCTTCTTGAACAGCGGCACCGAAGAGAGTGGCGTTATCAAGACTCTTAACGTGGTGTCATCTAGTCTCTACAGTGAGTGCATTGGAGAAGGCGGTGAGCAAATAGCCTCCGTACACACAAAGTACACTACAATGGCACCTGTTCTCGAAGTGGCGCCTCATTTCCCATCAACTTTAAAGCAGTTGGAGGCATCGAATCATCCCTTTTATGAAGAGCGGGGTGAAGAATGAGCTACGTCTGTCTGTGATATAATGCCAACACCAAAAGCATACGTCTCAGCCAGCAAAGATTGGATCAGTCCAATTGCAGGCGCATCTTCTACGTCTGATTGTCTGCAAGAATCCGCCAAATGTTGTAGCCATGCTTTAGCCTTCAAGCATTCCTCCTCACGAACGGCGGGCGAAATTTTCGGCACTAGTGGCATTTTGATCTAAAGAACGAGGACGATTAGCGGCGATTAAATGGCGAATGATACGATACAGAATCGATATTTTAAGACACACTTACCGGTTCTCTCCTGGTTGTCCTAGATCTCAAGCTTGATGTTTCAGCAGCAAACAAAAGTTTCATCAAACAGAATTAGTTCCAGTTGACCAACACTATCGTTCCAAGTCAGAAATTAACAAGTAATGTTATCTTCGGGCAATAGCCTTACTCCTACACGAGTCAAAACTCGTCTTGGTCTGCCAGCTGAACGAGTCACTCTACATGAGACAAATCCAACAACATCAACCCAAACCTCATCGCCTGGCAGTAATCACAGTAGCAGTAAATCTCCCAGACCTGCCTGGACTACTGAATTCAGCTCTCCAGCCCAACCGATCTCTCGTTACGGCCTGAAACCATCGACATCAACCTCACATTTGCCAACTACGCCATTCAAGACTGATGTAAACAAACCAGTCAACCAGCTGAGGGGCAAGGATCCTATAGTCACAGGGGCTGGCATCTTACTCGGCGTAGGGGCTGCGTCATACAACAACAACAATTCTACTGCTGCTCACCTACAGAAATCACATGGACGAAACACTCACGCCAATACATTCAATGCAAACTTGGAAGCTGCTGGGCGCGACATGCTATTGTCAGAGCTGCAAGATGCTAGAAAGAAGCTCGCTCGCTTGGAACTATTGTTAAAGATAAAGGACGAGAAAGTGCGAAGTCTGGAGGATGACTTTGAATCCATGCAGCTCAATGCTTATGTGGAAAATCAGAATGCTACTGATGCTGAAAAGCAGCTTGCTCATCTACTCAAGAAGGAACGGGAACGCAGGTATGCTTAATGACTTGGAACGACATAGTGTAGCATGTTTCAGTAGAATGTTTCACGTACGATGATTCACGTATGATGACTGTCCTGGCCTGATTGGCCTGACTCTCACTTGATACTTTGCTGATCCTGGCAGATTCTTATTTGACCCACTGTTGACTTATTTTCTAACCGTTAGTGCCAAATTGGATGTGGAATTGGAACAGTATCGATCAGCATTCACTACTGAACGTTCGGACAAGGTCGACGTCAGCATGGATTTGACGAATGTATTGCGAAAGTTGGAGGAAGCAGAATCTGTGAGTTGCATTTGTGAAAAGAAAAAAAAGTATAGCATAGATCGCTCACACCAGAGTATTCTCTTTAGGTCATGTTGGCACAACAAAAGCACATAATCGCCGCAGAGCAACAAGGCAATCTGCCAAGGTTGGTGTCTACTCAAACACAGCTGAGTGTCTGAGGTCATCTCTAACAAACCTCTCCGTCCTTTGCAGGACAAAATCTATGCAAGATAATCGAGCACAGCTAGATGCTTACTTGAATAACAATGCACCGTCATACCGTGAAAAGGTGGATGAACTTGAAAAGCGGATCTCGTCGTTGGAAATATCGTTGGCCAGAGAACGCAAACTACGAGTTGAAGCAGAACTACAATTACAGAAGCAAACCGAAAAATAAAGAACTCGTGACTTGTGTATAGTACCCACTTTGAACAAACAAAATCTTAGCATTTGTAAACAAAACATCCAAGTGTGCCTCCTCTACTTTTCTATGGTTGTGATATTGTGTGCAAACTATACTAAACAAAAAAGAAACTGGGCAAAAGTGCATATGTGTGGTGTATCTTTTTACTCGTCAGCAGAGGTCTTCTGTTTCTTCTTCTTCTTCTTTTTGGGTTCTTCGCCACCATCATGAGCTACTGCAGCAGGTGGTGCTTCAACAACGACTTCAGCTTCTTCAGTTGCCTTCCTCTTTTTCTTCTTCTTGCCACTTTCAGCTGCATCAGATTCTGCTACTTGCTCTACTACTGGTTCTGGTGCTTCTACTTCTTCAACGACAGCAGCCTTCTTTTCCTTTTTTGACTTTTTCTTCTTCTTGCCTTCAGCTGCGGTATCTTCCGCCGCTGGTGCTTCTCCTTCCGTTATGGGTGCAGCAGCGACTGAATCACCATTGGTTTCAGAGTGCTTTCGTTTGGTTTTTGTTGATGATGTTGGTTCTGGGCCTGCTAGTAATATATCGGATGCATTATTGTAGTTTTTGACGCTATATAAGGATAAATGTTAAATGCGAGCTGGCAGTTTCAGCGAAAGCAAAAAAAAGCTTCTGGTAGGTTATAGCGCACTGAGAGAGACTTACGCAGACGTATTCATCTTGGAAGACTTGGGACCTCGCGACTGACTAGGAGACGGTCCTCCCAACTCTTTAGCTTTACCACGACCCTCCAACTGTTTAAGACGAGCTTCGACCTTGGCTCGTTGTTCCAAACCTAATTCTACAGATGGTTCCTGTCCTGGCTCAGTTTCACCTAACGCATCTACACGTATTGACAACGCAGCCTTTGTAGCAACAGACCTGGCAATCTTTCCTTTCATCTTGGATGACGCTTGGCCAACCAACGAAGCATGATAAATCAACCCGTATTTAGGTGTATCGTGTTTAGACTTTAAAGCTCTAAACAAGGCCTTTTCAGCACCGAGGATCTGGACTGTCGATGCTGGATATTTAGCCAAGTTGAGTAATGATCCGGCGTGGGCAATCAGTCGTGCTCCAACCAACTCGCCAACGAGACAGGTCAAGTTGGGAGCAATAGCAGCCATACGGTTTTTTAAATAATCATATAATTGGGCTCGGTACTCGGATATGGATATGATTTGATCACAGAGGTAAGTAATGTTTTCAATATCCTCTTCATTGATTTCAGTACCCATGGATATTTCAGCAGCGTCCTTGACTTCGGTTTCTATTTCTTCGGGCAGGATGCTACTGAGGTCGACTGTAGATGCATTCGAGCGGTATCCCATGGTTTTGACTACCTTGGCATATGCTAGATTATCCACCACTACTTTGGTCATTTCGGGAAAGTGCCATCCATACCACTCCTTGACTCGCATACTATATGTGTTTAATTCCTTGTCCAAGTCATCCAGCAAATGAATGGCTTGAATAATCATCGTGTCGACTTTATCTGGAGAGAATTTGAGCTTGTATCGGGATAGCGAGTGTGATAGACCAAGCACCATAGCATTCATGTCTGCTTCAGCGATACCCGAGACCAAAGCATTCAATTGAGACCTTATTCCTCTAAATAACTCGTTCACTGTGCTATCTGATACGACTTTGATGCCCAGCTTTTTGGCAATTGCACCTCCTGTACCAAGTGTCGAGTTTTTTTTTTCAGCACATAATTTTGTTTGAGCCAATATAAAGCCACACGTTCAGTTTCATACCTAGCTTTGGATCACCAACAGCCAAAGTTCCCTTTAAATCTATATCCGACAGCTCGTCGCTCAGAAACTTTTTCAGATTTTTTGACATTTTGCCCTCAACCAATGCTGTGACTGCCGACAGCGCATCTGTTGTATTATCAAACTTCTGGAAGGCTTTCAGCTTGACACTATAATAGTAGATTTGATAGATTAGCTTCTTTTCTTGATTGCTGTATCAAATAAACAACCAAAAATTTACGTCTCGTTAGCCTTGACAGGAGTTTCAAAGTGCTTGTGTATATCGTCTGGATTTGATAGCTTGCCATCATCTGCCATTCTAAACAACGCATATCCAGCTGGAGTCTCATAGAGCACTAGCATCCCTCCGGTAACCATGTCTGTTTGTATCTTGTTTTTTTCAGTGTGTTTGAGTACACTACTCGAGCTCGAGTTTGGCAAAAAAAAAAAACTCGCCACGTCCTGAAAAGCTATTTGGGAGGCATAAGAGCGAGCGTAGAGTAGTCCTCAGGTATTCATTACGTGTTTAATGAAGATTTCAGTTGCTACGAGGGACCGACCGCATGGAAATTCAATGCAAATGGCCTGTCAAATTTACACTACTGGAGGCAGTGTGGTGATATTTTGGAGATAATTTCAGACGCGCTACCGTACGGTTTCTGTCTAATGGAAGACTCTTCTATCTCAGGGAAGAGCATTCTCGGTATGTTGAATGTAAGAACCGCTAGCGAACGGTCGGCTCTGGAAGCATCAACGTACTAAATTTCACGCATATTCATTTTACACAATTTAAGAGTCATACAATTACAAAGATACAGCGCTCTCGATGATATTTTGGTGGATTTGATCTTTGTCTGGACTCGCCGGTGGGTGCAACGAAAAACTCGAGTCCAGGTTACGTTTTGTAACAAAAATGCCAACGTATTATTAATTTCTGAGTTTACATCTAGAAATCTCCCACCAAATCGCTTGATTATCAAAGCTGTATGCATCACTGCCTGAGTGGTCTTATGATACTGCCAGTTTCGTTTGTGGTTGAAGGTAAACCACGTATAGCATCGACCACAACACTTGCCAAAGGTGACACTTTGGTATCGACCATTAAGCTCATCACCATTCATATTCTCACAATGCTTACCCAATTAGATTCTCCTCTATGTCTTATACCCGGGCTGAGAACCGGCGTTGGCCGCATTAGAATCTTTTGGCTTCTGACGAGCTGCGAATTCGAAAAAGCCAAAGCACTCTCCACCACTACAACAACGAGGACTCTGCCATATTGCAATCACCAGTTTCGGCAAACGCAAAAGCTAGTTTGACACATCTCTCATCCAGCATCAATACCTCGATTCTCGGACGAAGCCACTACAACAATAGCCAAAGTCTTCAGAGCTACACCTGATTTGGATCCTAAACTCTACAAGACTAAAGGAATCAACCATTAGTGTCACAAATATATGCAGCAAAGTGAAACGATCTAGAACGGTCCCCCCTTCAACCAGCAATACCTCCGCACTCGGACGTATCCGCTACTGAGTATCCCACCCTTCCCACCTCAATGACGACAAATTATTCTAATTACTGCTGGTACTAGCTTCATCCAATATGCTAGCTGATTCCTTTCACAAATCCATAACAAGTTTCGACGATCTTGACTATTGAAGAACTCTTCGTAGACATATTCGAATCTTCTGGCGATGGTCTCACAATCAATGTCCCACAATATGTCTGGAACCCTTCGAACTGGTATGACAAACTCTTTATAATCTCTCCAGACTTTGCGATTGTCGTCAAGCACGAGAGGTGTGAATGGCCCTGCTGCAGGGTCTGCCAGGTGTGGATAGAGCTCACGCACATATTTGGATACCTTTGGCTCCCTCCCAAGGGATTTATGATAATCAAAGGTCTTTCGAACCGACAAGACAGTTCCTTGAAATATGTCGTGGCCCAATGCATCCACAATCGCATTGGCATATCTCTGAGAACCGAGAGTACACACACTTAACTCAATTAAACCAGAGGTTCTTGGGTCGCTCGAATACTATGACTACGGCATCTTCAGCTGCTACTTGGCGTGCTACTGCTGAAGTAAATGGACCATCCAATGGATACGGCATATCTTTACTACATACGACGTCATACGACGCTGCCTCCTGGGCCCAAATGGTCTTTAATCGGAAGTCAGTCCATATGTCATTCTCTCCTCTGGCGCATAAGGGTCTCCAACTGTGGATTGAAACAAGTGATTTGGCGTCATCGAACTTGGTATGCATTCTATCGTCTTGGATTGGAGGAGCTTGTTGAACTCTTCGACTTTCGAATCCTACTCTAAAAGCAGCGAATGTAATGATTGCTGCAGAGAACATCAAGAGGCATACCATTATAGGGGTTCGACTCCGCAAACAATATTCATATCCATAGCCATGTTGGCCACTCCTTGTAGCCTGGGGACTTCATTCTTCGCTTTCTTATGGGTCTTCCCTCTATAGAGGGGAACGATGAGGATTACTAGTAGAGCTTTGACGATTACTTGGCATGATGAAACGTATGTAAACTTATCTTATGGATGTGTATACGCGGTATCTGAATGTTTCAAGCGTCGTCTGCTCTATTTCACTCCGTCGTCCTCAAACTTTGTCCTTGTGCACCTGGCAAGAGAAAATTGTCGAGTTAAGCAAGTCATAATACCATATGTATGAACATATATAAACTGTTCCTTCAATGTTATCAAATACAATTTTCCATGTAAATCGTTTTGTTTTGACGCGAACTGAACCTTACTGGCTGCCATTGACACGTATTCGCCTGGGGTTGAGTTCCTCCAGATCTAAATACTTTTGGCAAATAGCAGACACTGGATTCATAGATTCTGATATAGACAAAACTGAATTCATTCTCATTACTCTACCCTTCCAAGACTGACACGTCGCTAGAGAGGTTTTGTTGAAAACGTAGTACGAGCCATATATGCGGTGCTGAGAGGCGCAGGGGACAAACGATGGGTAATGACGAGAATGAGAAGCCAACACGCGTAGATTGCATATTCAAATCAATTGCAGCTCGTTTCGATCATGAATAGACCTGCCTTCCTCGTGAATTCATGCAACCGTTGACATTTTTGGCGTTGTTCAAAAAGAAGAGTCTCGTCTGTCGTCTGACAGACGATTCAAGGATAAATCAGAGATTTCAGCAACGAGGAAACTCAAGGTCAAAGATTTGGCCCTCCCAAATTTCAACATTTGCTGTAGATAGCAGGTTTTGAATCAGCATCGTAAAAATCTGTAACTTTCTGTCTTGTTTGTTCTGCACTTTATGATCCTGTCGACTTTAAAGGCATAACTATATAGACGCCACGATATTGAACCACGCTGTTATTCCTGGCCCATGAATATTGCTTATTCTTCAGAAAACACAAACGAGATAGCAATCAGCATCTCCCTCATATTTAACCCACGAATCGCACATAATGAATAGCCTAGGTCGCCGTCAGATGCAGAGATGCACGGCCCTCCTTTCCCAGTACAGATACGACTCAACAACATCATCGTCAAGCAGCAAAAAAGCACGAAAGCTCGATGTCACAGACAAGAGAGTAGCAGCCATCAGAGATATATTATATGCAGAAACCACAAAACCGACCCACATGCCTCATGGACTGCCTCCACAGATGGATGTAGCCCATATTAAGCCCGTCAAGGACACCATTGAACGGGCATGGGCTGTAAAGAAAATGGATGAGAAGCACGCCATCGTAGATGAGGTCAAGAGGAAATATACCGCAATGAGGAAGGCTATGGAAGCTCTACAGTCTATAGATTCTAGATTGTTTGAAGGTGCTGTAGCAAATAATCGTATTGAACGAGGAACAAACCTACATCCAGCAACTAGCACCCCAGACAATACTACTGCTGAAGGCGATGCACAATCGCCACAGCCTGTATTGGTATTTCCTCGCAGATTAAGGGTGCCAACAGAGACTCCACCTATCAAGGGATGGAAGTATCAGCTCACAGCTCCAGAATCCAATAGTGATGGCAAGTCAGCTTGAGCCATCATGCCACAATTATATATATATAACGTTTACAATATTTACATGTCAATAATACAGTTTGCATTACTACTACTAATCTATTCTATTCATCGGTAAATGGAGTATTTGCGCCAGATCCATTAAAGGATTCTTCCATCTCTTCAATTCGTTCACTAGGCTCCTCTTGTCTTATAATAAGGTCGTCTGTGTTTGCTCCTACTATAGATACTCGAGAGGCTTGTTGAGCCTTCGTGGCTGAATAACCATCTAAAGATCTTATGGCATCTGTGACGGCGTCTTTGACAGTTCTCTCACCAGCTAGCTGCCGTGAAGCATAATTTTGAAGATTACGAATAATATCGTCGGCACGTTTCTTGTGAAAAAAAGACAATTCTTGAATCAACTGCGAGTCTCCATGATTTAGCAAAGATGCAGTCTTATCTGCGGCCTGTTGAAGAGATTCCAGCTGAAAGTACATTTCAGACAGTCGCTTGGCTCTACCATCGTCGGAAAATCCCGTAAAGATGGACGGTATCATGGACCCAAGAGCTTTTGGTACGGCTTCCAATCGAGAGATGGTAGTTACATGAGCTGCTACTTTTGCGGCAGCATCTGTATATGTGTGGACACGATCTTCGTGCTTCTTCAACACGTTCAGTCCGAAATCATGATGCGATTCGTATATGGGTTCACCGATATCCCATACATCTTCCAAACTCTACGAAAGAACGATTTAGATCTAGAAGATGGGAGTAGGTCTAGGATGGAATGGAGGCTCGAGTAGATATGTGTGCTCAGACGATCTTTGCTCTCCTTACCTGCTTTCCCATCACGTCTGTCACTTTTCGCATCAAATCTACCATCGAAGATTTGATGCTAGATTCGAGTATGAGAGACGATGGACGGCCAACATGCCATCGTAACGTTCGTATCTGATTCGACATATCTGGGGTTTAAAATAGGAAAAGGTCAACAATCTCAAATTTCATGGGAACGCACTAAATCCAGAAACAACCCTACCTTTACGAGCCTTTCCAAGTCGCTTCGCAGCAAGTCCTGTCTGCTTCACATCAATATTTAGCATCGAGAGAGTCGTATCCGCATTTCTCCATATCGTGTCGTTTTCTAAATCCCGGATTACAGGCGATACTGTATCGGCGACCTGCTCCTGTTCATGCTCTACCTTCAGTTTTGTCCTGGATAGTATCATATCTACTTCAATGTCTGTGACAACACAGAATTCCCATACGAGTTCTGAGTGTCTGAATACAGGATGTTGGAGTAAGAAGTTTAAGAATCTATGCAAACGTCTGACAAGACGTCGGAGTTGTCGTTGCGACAATCCTTCGCCGGGTTTGACACCAACGCCAAATGCAGGATGATTCACGAGGTCCTTGAGCTCTGGCAGACATGCTTCGGGCCGCTCTACTAGCAGTTGCTGCCTTAAGAGTGCAAAGTCTTGTAGTTCTCTATGTACAGTGGTAATTGACGATATATCGGGATAAAGTCCAGATTTGACGACGAGCACTATTTTGTCGTGCAGCAGTGGAATGGCTCTTGCCACAGAAGCTACCCGTTCTTGCTGTTTATGCTCTCCAGAACGAAACAGAGAATAATCGTCTAATAGCTCTCGTATATCTTCGTTCTTGGCAAGATCAGCAGCGGTTTTGCCCTGCAGATTCCTAACAGTCTAAGTGATGCAAGAAGGTCAGATTATCAGTTAACCAAATATGCATTGGGAATATATAAATGACACTGAGTTACAGGATCAGCTCCAAATTGCAAGAGCATCAAAACAATCTCTATGTGTTCAGCATCTGCTGCTGCGTGCAAGCCAGTATTTCCCTTGAGTGAGGTCTCATCGACAAGCACTTCTTCCCCACGAGACAGAATCTGTTCGACCAAGACAGAGTATCCACGGAAACAACATAGATGAAGAGTTGTCCTGTGCCCTAGATCTTTACTATTTATATCGACTTTTGGGTTTTTGACAAGCACAGAGACGATCGGTTGTCGTCCGTGTTGACAATGGTACAGTAACGGCGTCAAACCTTCAAGGTTTTTTATATTCGGATTTATATGCGGGAGGTATAGAAGCAAACGGACCATTTCCAGGTTGGCTAGATGTAAACAGGTCGTGCCGTTTGACGTGGCAGCGTTTACATCGGCTCCTGCTTGAATTAGTTTATCAATCATCTCTATATTCTGCAGTCTACATGCTATAATAAGTGGCGTTTCTCCATTCTCATTGCTTTTGTCTATGCTCGCATCTTGTGCGAGCAACAAGTCTACCTGAGCGAAGTCATTTAAGATAACAGCGAGGTGCAGGGATGTATTTAGGGTATAGTTGTAGGTATCAGGATTTCCAGGATGTTGATATTCGCTGGAAATTCTTCGGACGTTCAGATTTATGGCTGCATCTTCCAAGTAGGTTCTCCACGCCACATAAGATTGACATAATGTAGATACTACAGGCAATTGACGATTTTGAGCAGCCAAGAGCAACGCATTATTTCCATCAAAATCTCGAGAATTTACGACGGAGACCCACATGAGCGTGTCTTCCTGGAATGGAAACGACGATTTCGAAGGTGATGGGGGCGACTGTAGCGACTGTTGCGATACTATAGAATATCCTGCTAGATCTAACATTCGTCCTACTTCTTCGACATCGCCACTAATCACAGCACCCCAGAAAGCAAGGTTCTTTATAGACAGATCGGCCAAACTGTCTTTATTATTCGTGATGTAAGAAATCACAGCTTCCAATGTGGATAATCCGTAGCCCAATTCTCCTGATATAATATCGTGCTCGAAGATGAATGTCTTCATATAATATAACGTGGACAAAAGATTTACTTGATTCGACCGTATCAACATAAAGATCATTAAGGGTATAAGTTGGTCGCTAGTCATCGTTGGATCTAATAGTTGCAAAGCGGATCTGAATATCACCCGAAAATGGGAATGGTACTCGTCACGACACTTACCTGATCCAGTCAGAGCGTATATGCTCCTCATCAATTTCTTTATTTTTTCAAACGGCGTACGCAGTAGCGATATAGACTTGAATTCTGTGACAGCAGCGACGACGTTTTTCCCATAGTTGAATCTCAGTCCCATCTGATTGATATCAAGATGCTGTATTCGACTCAAAGCGTCTGCCATGTCGGCATCCTCGTTACGATGAGCCCTTTGTAGTATGAAGTAGCAAACTTCATACGTGTTCTCCATCACGTAAGTTTCTGTGACTTGATAGAGTGTGTCTACAGATAAATTTAGACGATGAAGAAGTGGCTCTATTCGTTCATGTAGACAGGCAATTCTCTCGAAGCAAAATCCAAGCAGCTTCTTGATCTACAACAAATCAACGGTCAGATACGCGGAAGAAGTTTGCTCGCCGCCTCTGAAACTTACCTCAGCAAGTAAAGCATCCAGTTCTGTCAGAGTAATCACTTGATCGTTAAATTGAGCAATTGCTCCATCAATCTCATTGAGCTCCACATCGCTTCTGATTTCTCTGAGTAGAATCGGTAATGTTGCTGCCGATTCAGCCAGATGATAGTCTATCTCCTCTACGTCAGGCTTTATAAACGGGACGTCAACTAGATAAACATTGATGGGTTTCACAATGTCGTCTCGGTATAGAATATCCGCCAATACGTGAGAGATTCTTTCAACAGGAAATCCTTGTCCAGTTCGAATAGTCCCGTCCTGCAAATAAACCTGCTTATTGTTTACAGTTGTGTACTCGTCCTCGTTGTATGTTGGTCTCAAGACATGAGCTAAAAGAAATAAAAGAGGTTTGAATCACACGCTTCTTATGAGGACAATCTGTTCCAGGATTGCACTCACTTGCGACAAACTCCTCACTGATAGAATTGGCTTGGATTGAGGTAGCTGGCAGACATAAAGTCCAATCATTCACGTGGATGTTTGATATGTAATGTGGGAATTTCTTGCAGATGGCATTGAAGAGCAGATTGTTTTGTATGATAACCTCTAAAGGATCTGCCATATCAGTCTAGATCGCTCAAAAGAGAAGCCGATGAAACTAATGAGAGCAACGTAAGCCGAGTCAGACCCCAGTCAGAATCTCTCAAGCAAGAAGGGAACTGGATCAGTCCGAGAGCAATATGAAAGGACTCGGTCAGCGACTGTTCACTAAGTTTGAAGTGAAAGAGGAGCTTTAGTGATGTTCACGAAACTGTCGAAATGTTGCAAGTTTTCGATGCACATGTGCCCAAACAATCCAGTGCCAAGCTTGCTGAAACTTCTTTACAGTCAGAAGTTCGCAGATTTTCTTACTTTGGTATCTCCAAGTCGTTCAAGTTCGCGTTTGAAACTCACAGCTTTTCAATCCATACACAAACTCTCGAAAGCCTTACCAAACGCAGTTGCTTGACACACTGTCCACAATGAGAGTGTTAGTTCCAGTGTATCAGCTTGTGCAACGAGCCGCGACGTGTCCCGTTAGCGGTGGTTGACTTTGCAAAACCGCGAATGCAACAGGGACGCGATTTTTCCCTAAATCTTGTATATATAAATCTCAATAGAGTACAGCGAAAAATTGCTACTATATAACTTCAACCGTTATGCTTCCTTCGCATATGAGCATTGAGGTTATCCTTCCTCGTGAATGATACGTTGCAGACGGTACACGGATACTGTGGTTTGCCAACACCATGTATAGTCATATGACGTTTCAAGTCGGATCCTCTGGTGAAGCTATAATTGCACATCTCACAATGGTACCTCGAGGATTTGCTTTTGCCCCTGCTAGCACCACCACCAGCAGCTTCACTATAAACACAAAACCAGTTGAGCGTTAGCAACTCAAAACACCTCAACTGCATTTTGTCTTACTCTCGATAGGCCATAGCATCTGAAATTGCTGCATGAGCTGCTTCTCGTCGTGGTCCTGCAATTGGTAAAATATGCGTCAGTCGCTGTATAACTTCAAAGCACGAACGTTGGCTCTACTTACGGACTCGACGATAAGTTTCCTGCTCATGTGCATCATGCGCATCATGTACATCTGGTCCTTCATCCTCTTCCATATCATCAGAAGAGTGGTGAGGAGGCGAGTCCACAATTTCTCCTTGGTTATAACTTTGGCTTCTCGGTGTATTATCTGTGGAATCGACAGTTTCTTTCTTGCATGAAGCAGGATCCACCTCCATAGAGTCATTTGCCTTGTCACCTCCATTGGGAGTCTCTTCAGAATCACTATCTATGATTGGCATGCGGTGGGTAGTTGGAGGTTCTGGCAACCTCAATGTCGGTCCGCTAGTTGTTATGAAATATGTTAGATTCAATCGAAGCAAACTATTTCAAGTATTTGGCACTAGCTTACCCTGTATCCACAACACTTCGAACAATTCGACTTGGGAGCAGGACGCTAGATGGACTGTTATGCGAGGCAGCGGACTCGGATAGGCCCTTGAAGCTCTCGCGTAATGTCGACAATATACCAGACTCGGATTGGCTCTTGGAACTCTCAAATAATTTCGACAGTATACCAGCAGCGACGAAATCTTCGTCGTTTCTGTCGACTGCTTTGGCTTGGAAACTTGAATCGATATTTTCTGTTTCGATATCTGGTTCGGTCTCGTCGCAGTCTTCCGGTATTCTACTATCGTATTTCGGTTGGTGGTTGGAGGCAGTATTATTTGTTTCGAAGTCTTCAGGGATTCTACTATCATATTTCGGTTGGAAGTTGGGGGTAGAGGTTGGATCATACATGTTGAAGTTGTGGTTACTGCTATTGGCGTGAATGTTGTTGACATTGCTGTTGTAACTCCCGCCATGGGTATTGTAATTCCCAGTCCAATCATTTGTGGCCTTGGGGGGCATATATTCGTTTGCGGCTTCCATCATACCAGGAGCAGGGGATATAGGGACGACTGGATTCGTGTGTGACTGACCGTTTACATATGGCATTGGTGGTGGGGGAATGGATGATGAGTATAAAAATGGTTGCTGAGTAGGCTGTTGAGGATACGAAGATTCACTGTACACTCTGCCAAAGGAGGAATAAACGTCTAATTAGCACTTGTGCAGTATCAACACAGTATCAACACAACAGTCTTACCCAATCTGCCAGCAGACACGAACTGCCAATAAACAGACAAATTTGGTCCATGTTGGAACCGATTTGACACGTTCGAATATTGTTGCTAGCTGATGAGCTGACGGACAAGGTTGTAGTCTCAGCTTGTCAGATAGAACATGCGCATTCTATCATGACGAGTTGTTCAGCTTTCAAGTATCACATCGAATATTAATGCGAGGAGGCTAGATGCAGTAGACTAGATTACTGAAAAATCAACTACCAAGCCTTAACTTACGCCAGTTGGTGCGAAGCCACACTGCAACATATCAGTGAAGAAGGCACAAGGATTTTCAGCACGAGTGATTGCTTGGCTCAACTCGTCAAAGCTCCAGTCTCCGAGAAATGCTCCCCATTCCCATTCATTCTATAATTGTTGAGAAGGATGAGATGGTAGAACAGGAAGGTTTGAAAAATCCAAAGTTTTACCTGTCGCAGTAGAAATAATACATCAGCGACAAAAAATGTGAAATCCATAGGTTTGAATTTCAACAGTGTGTTGATTGCCTCTACCCATGACTGACGATTGACCTCATCCTCACCGTTAAGGTGCTTTTGTTTGAAGAACTCGAAAAAGTTCTTGGTGGATGATTCCTATGTACAACAGGGAGGCGTCAAATAACAATTCATTCAAAAGACCTATAATCACATACTCGATCCTTGTAATGTGCCCAATCTGGAAGCTTGGATGGCATAGATAAAGGCACTCGACTTTCTGGCACAGACACACGTGATGATGGGAGGGATGGTGTATAAAAAGCGGATGGAACTGGTTGTTGATATGTATAGGCTTGTATGGGTGGAGCGGCTGGAACTTTTGGAAGGAAAACGAGGTTAGTCATGGAACCTATTGATAGAATAGCGAACGACATTACTTGGAAGTGGCTTTGGAGCTATCAAAACAGAAGGGTATGAGATTCAATCTAGTTAATTTGTTGCATGCGAGCTTACCAGTTATCATCGATCCTTCGGACTCTGCCTCCTCTCCACCTAAAATTGACAAGGTTTAGCAGAGTTTGTTGTGGCTCATTGACTTTGACCAGGATACACACTGTCTGGATTGATAGCATGGACATGACTCAAATGTACTAGTATGTTGCTAATATTGTCTATAACAATGAATATCGGCATGAGTATCGTTATGCATTGCGTTCGTTCTAGGCGTTCAAAGAAAAAGTGGTGGTGGTACGACTTGTAAGACCGACTCACATTGAGGTAGCTTTCCCAGCTTTCCGAGACCTTCGTTTCCAGTCTCTCTGAATGTAGGATGCTTCCAGTACTTTGAGCAGTGCAGGCACTTTGCAACCACTCTATAATCGATTTTTGCCTTCCCGTCCCAATCTGGCCTGCAACGAGTGGGAACAGTCAGTATATTGGTGAATGGTATATATAGCGGATGAAAGACAGATATGAAGGCAATGATATGATCTTCATATTCGAACTCGCTCTTACCAAAACTCGATATGAGAGGTAATCTGCCATTTTTTCTTTGTTTGCCCTAAATTATTGAGATATCTGTTACCCCAAGCGTCGGGAGCGTTCATTTCAAGCAACCTTGGTAATGACGAGGTGAAATATGCGGGTCTCTTGCAATCTCGTACGCTTTCAGAAGGTCGATGTGTTTTTTCGTTTTTCGCTTTTGACTGTCATCGACCGAAGAATCACTGAACATGAAGGCACACTTCAGAGGCAGAGAGCCTTCCTGGGGGATTCATCGAAAACAAAACTTGTATCATTGCATACTTGTAATGTCCTCTTTCCTCATTGTAATAGCTTGCGCCTACCTCCGGTCGACCAAAAACTTCGAAGTGATCATGTGTGACAAGATCTGAGACAACAGCAGTTTCCCAACCAGAGCGAAGCAGCTCATCATATAGAAATGTAGATTCCCAGGAAACACGCAGACTATGGAGATGAGGTCTGATGTAGTGCTTATGAAAAAGATCCAGGTATTTGCAAAAATCTGGAACTCCATGGCCATTCTTTCAATGATTTCGTAGCATCGAAGGCTACTTACGATGTACGATCTACTCTGTACTCAACTGAACATTTTGACGACATGCTCACTCGTTGCTGTACAAACACAATGCTGTCGACATCAACCACAACCACAAACCCAAAGATCTACATCATATTACGCCTATCATCACGAAAGTGATTATCCAACACCACCAAATACAGGGCAAAGAAGATTTCTCTGATCAATTACTACAAACTTCTTTTCTTTGATCTACGAACAATAGACACAGAGCTACTGTACACAAATGTACACTTTCACCACCAGTGACTACAACATCTTTGCAACGCCATCCAGACCGAAGAGGTATTTGGTATTTGGCTACATTTTTGCTCTTTGAAAATTGTCACTCGTCTCTGACCAAACTAACTTCAAACTGCAGCTCAAATCGGCTTTCCCTTTCAACACCAAGGTATCGCTGCAATACGGCATCATCATTATCATCATCTTCATCATCATCTCCTCCCGAGATTGAATTGAACAATGTCGACCGCATCGATGCTATGCCAAGTCTCTGTTGCTTTCCCTTCATTCCTACGCATCCTTTGTTAAGCCGAAGTTGACTTAGGCTCTAAATCCATCTCAGCCGATGCAGAGAGTGCCGGTAATAGCAGTGTCTGCTTTCATCAACCATCATCGTTTACTCGGACAGACTCTTCCAGTAAACCACAGCTTGACTGCCAACGAGATGCTTACCCAATCTGCTCAACTCATGATCATACCAATCATAATAATGATGACCATGCCGATGTTACTCTTGACAAGGATGATCCCATGACCGACGATAATAATGATGATGATGATGATGATGATGATGATGATGATGATGATGATCAGGAAGATAGTGGACACGACCATAATAACGACAAAGAGCATGCTTTCGGTGAAGACAAGGATGAAGATGATACAGACCACGACGAATACGGACCTATTACCAACCATACTAATACCAACAATACAATTCCAATACCTATTAGTGCGCTCTATGCAAATTTGTAGCCCGCTGCACGTCGTACGTGGCTCGTCACCACGATAAGGACCACTTAGTTATCCGATGGAAATACTTGATATGCAATAATGCGACTACACTTGTAAAGAGTACTTTAGAAATCATTTGCGCAATCGGCATGGTGCAAACTTTGTTGAATGGGCCAATGGTGAACAAGTAGAGTGTCCCTGGCTGACTATATGACTTGATGTTGCAGAATTGATGGTTGAGTCAATGGTGAAGGAGTGGTGTGTCCATGGTTGACTATATGAATTGAAAATTATAAATACGTGCGGAGGGCTGAGCTTGCTTGAGAAATATAGGTGGAAACCTTTGCTTTGTAGAAAAGATATTATGAATAAGTATCAACATCCACGAATAGTTCCTCGTTATCGTGAACTTTTCACTGATTGCTCAAAACGAACAATAACTACTATAAGGCTAGCTCCCAACTAATGGCCTGGGATCTGAAGCAATGCCAAACCCGACTTCATCAGCATTACACCAAGAAATTTTCAATTGGCGTGGTTCAATGTGCCTATGAGACTTGGCTTGATTGACACCTCGTCCTTGACGTCCCCACGGCAGCTTGAAAGTAAAACGACAAAGGAATCGCTGTAACGGCTTCACAAAAGCATTCCGGACTGACTGAATTGTCCCTTTTGTAGCCTCCTGGTGTCAGAATCATTTCTTGCGTGTTTGATTCCATTCAATCATCACGGTGACCTGGAAGACTTTGGAAAGGACATCTTATACAACGACCTCCCAGAGTATGTTAACTTGACGCATTCAGCATTATGTCTTGATGGACTTGTTACTTCCTTGGAACGAGTCAACAGCAGTGGTTTCTGTATTTCATCAGAGCCTTTACATGCAACCATGAGCCTTGGAATAACTACGATGTGTATGAACATAAAATACCGAAATGAGTAGTGGAGTGCCCCGGAAAGTGGCCAGTTTTGGACAAATTTCACCCTTACAATTGACAATTCAGCAGTCTCAAGTGCCAGCTCGGCTATTTAGGAATCGATTACACTGTAGTAGAAATCCAGGGAAATACCGCATGCAGTCTGACGGCGCCTAGAGCATTAAGAAAGTATAATATCAGTGTCACGCTTATACGCAGGACCGTGATTGTTGAAGAACGGAAGATGTTTCTATTGACGTGGCTACAAAAGTTGGAAATTATCACGCAAAGATCCAAAAGGATTTAGGAGTAGTGATGATGGGTTCTTATGCTTCGTCGACTTTTATACCATTCAACATACTAATTGGTGAACATTTGCCAGCCTCTTTGAGTTTTAGTAATGGGCACGTGAAAGTAGGCACGAACGGGTTTGGATTTAATCTTATGCCGTTGTTTTGTTGAACTACGTGAAAAATTCTTCATTAACCTTCGAAACGCATCTTTAAAGGTCCAGACTACTTATGAGCTAAAGGCGGAAGCTCACGAGCTAGAATCACGTAGTCGTTGGAAGGGCAGCGTTGATGTTGTATTGATTGATCGTGTGGAAAGATTTGAGCGCGTGCTGTCGTTGGCGTTGATTGATACTCCTCATTTGTGGTGAGTATCAAAGGTTTGAAATTTGGTTAAGTAAGGAGCATGACGTTGGACAATTACGAACATATATCAGGAATGGAGCTTTGCGCTAGAATAGTGACAAGTTACAAAGACCACGTGCAAACCCAATTCATTGTGATATATCTACTAGGCATAATTCTTCTAATGTACTTTCGTATTAGCTGAGTACTCAGTCAACCTCAGTGGCAACGGGAGGTGCCTTCCACATGTTTCTTGCATTGGCCCAGTCGAGCTGATGCTTCCGAGGTGTCGTCGCTTAATATAGTGCTACAACAAATGCAACAAACTGAATTATCAAAAGGATCTGTTCCACACTTGAATCCAGACACTCAGTTTGCCTTAACATCGTCACGAACTACAGATCTGGGATCGAAATGGGTGTGGAAGAATCAGGAGGGTCGAAACGACAGAATAGTGTTGGACGTGGATCTTCTGGTACCCACGACTGCTGTGCAGAGCATATCAGTGCCTGAATTTGAAGTTAGACACCAGCTTCGTTTACACATTGACTTGAAGGTTGGCCGAAATTTAGGTAGGATACTGACCTGTGCTATAATAACTACAGAAGTGCCCCATGTCAGGCTACCGCACTAGCGCATATAAAACCTTCTAACTAATTTCATTCGTAGGAGCTAGCTTCCCTGTAAAAATGAGCTGTTTCAAACGCCTCAGTGCAGACACTCTACGGCCAGAGTGTTTTCTGCAAGAAACTTCATATCACCAGGCTCTACAGATAATGAGACGTGTCGGGCACGTCCAGAACGTGCCACCTCCAAGCTGGAGTAGAAAAGCGTGAAAGTCTGTAGTATGTGTGAAGCCCAACTTCCAAGGCTTGGATTGATTAATGTATTGGCTGTAATGTTTGTAAGAATGTAGTCTAACGACCGAATAATATGTAAAGTTCTGTGCAATTTGACGCGTAAATACTCTAGAAACATTGTGTCAGCTTTCCGTCGACTTGCCGCAAACCTTCGTGTATCTGTTGTGAAGAACTGCCGACAAATAACTCAAAACACCTCGACGTCTCAACATATTTGAACTAGTTGGAAGACTGGGGGGATCGCAAAATGTCGAAAGATTTACCTCGATGGTTGAAAAGTCCCCTATTGTTTGTTGCTCTTGTCGTAATTGCTGGCAACGTGAAACGTGTGTCTGCCAACAGCAATCAAGCGCATCTAGTATCCATACCCCCAACGAGCCAGTTACACCCTTTTAGCACTGTAAACGATGATCCAAACTGCTTCAACTGTCTGCTCCCTGCATTTGAATGCTACAATTTCGCAAATTGCTCATCATTTTCTGGAAAATGTATCTGCACCCCTGGTTTTGGAGGAGACGACTGCTCTCAACCTTGTACGTGTTTTCTACTGTATTGCTGGAATTATACACTGCTATATCTCGTCCTATATGTCATTTGATTTTTTGGAACTCTTGCTCAAGTCAGCTGACTAAATTGACAAGTCAGATCGTGGCAAAAATCATGAAAATTGATATTTACGCTTTTGCTCGCGTACGTAACCATTTCCTTTTCGCTATAGTATGTGACTCTTTGGCTGATGGGAATCAGCGGCATCCACGTACTGGTGATAAATGTGATTGTACAGAGGGCTGGGAAGGAATCAATTGCAATGGTATTCAAGTACTTGATCTCCTTGCAATTTCTTTGTGGAATTCTTCATTTTTTACACCGTCGTACGTATCCATTAGTCTGCACACAAGATAATGCTTGCAACCCTATGGTCATCGGAAAAGAGAATGGAACTTGCTACCATGGAACTCAAGTAGTCAAGAGAAATTTTATGCAATGTGATGTAACCAGTTGAGTATTAAGCATTATTTTAATCTTGTGTCACTAGTTGGATTAACTCGAAACGATATACATTAGACCAGGGAATTTTGGATTTGCTGAAGGAGAGACCTCCACAAATCACCGTTGATTGTAACAGGACGTCAGCAGCTTGTGCCTTCCAATTTTGGATTGATCAGAAGGAGAGCTTTTATTGCGCTTTGGAGGGCTGTGACTTTATTGAAGGTATCTAGTCTTCTTGAAGCTTCCTTTTTTTCCCTGCACAGTCCAACCTTCGTCTGCAATAGAAAACACGTATGCCCGAAACGTATCAAAGTATAGATGTGCTAGCATCCAATGCAAGTGCGTTCCTGGACGTATGTTATGTGGAGAAAAGGATTCTATCGACTTGTCAGAATGGATGACAGATCCGGATGAAGGACCTCGTGGTCCTGGCCAAATCTCGTGTTATGAGGATAATATAAATCCAACCCCATCCAGAATGTGTCGATTCGAAGAACCCAATATGAACAAGTTGATTGCCGATTTCTTTGGTGATCCATATATCACTCTTAGCTGCCACTCTGGTGAATGTCTTCACTACTCTGAATTGCCAGGATATGAACGACCATCACCTGGTCAAGGATTCTCACCACTAGTCATAGTGTTACTGACAATTGGTGGTGTAGGATTGATTGTCGTCGTATTTGGATCGGTTATGTATGTTGGGCGACAAGGTGACAAGGATACAAAGGGATATCTTCCAATTGATGGAGAGGAGCCTGACTTTGAACAGCAGGCTGAGCTTCGACGACAAAACATGATGACGAATCATGTGCCTTGTACCTTGATGTTTAGAGACCTATCCTATGTCATAGATCGTAAAGCTCGTGCTGGATTCTTGTCTATTGGAGGATCTACTCAGTCTTCTGCTAGACCCAGTGTAGCGGAAGGACTGCCACCTCAGCCTGTATCCGCTACAGGAGACCGTATAGTCGTATTAGACGGTGTACAGGGTATTGTAAGACCTGGCGAAGTACTGGCCATCATGGGTGGATCTGGTGCAGGAAAAACCACATTTTTAGATATATTAGCCAGGCGTAACAAGGCTGGTATTGTTGGTGGAGAGATTCTAGTCAATGGGCATTTTGTGACCGATGAAGAATATAAGTCCATCATTGGGTAAGTGTACAGAACAGACATTGAACCAACAAGCTGATTTGATTTGGTCTGAATGCGTTTTGATATCATCTTTTGTTGCTCAGGTACGTTGATCAAGAAGAGACCTTGATGGAGACACTGACGGTCTATGAGACCATCTTGTATTCCGCTTTGTTGCGATTACCTCGCTCCATGTCATACAAAGCTAAATGTCAACGAGTATCAGAAACCATGCTCGAACTGGATATTCTCAGCATCGCCAATCGACGTGTTGGTGGTAAAGGGGAACGAGGTATTAGTGGTGGAGAGAAACGACGTGTCTCTATAGCGTGTGAACTTGTCACTAGCCCTTCCATTCTATTCCTGGACGAACCGACTTCTGGCCTGGACTCGTACAATGCGTATAACGTCATTGAGTGTCTGGTAGCATTAGCTCGAAACTTCCAGCGAACTGTAGTATTCACCATCCATCAACCCAGATCCAATATCTATGCTTTATTCGATCAACTAGTGTTACTGGCTAAAGGTCGAACAGTCTATTCAGGGCCAGCTCAGGAGCTCGTTATCGACCATTTCTCGTCGTTGGGCTTCGATTGTCCTCTAGGTTTCAATATTGCCGATTATCTAGGTATGTTCATTGAAATTTTGAATCAAGGCTTGTGTTCCACATGACTCACAACTCCCTTTTTTGCTCCAGTCGATTTGACGATGCATGCTGTCGAGACGACCATGAATGCAGATTCAAACAATCCGTTAATGCAAAGTCCGACAGATGCTGTAATAAACTTTGAGACACCTGCTCCTTCACCAGGCCGACCAGGAGTTAAGAGGAAATCCTCCATTCGTGCTCGTCAAGAAGAAAATCTGTTTACTCCACATGCACGATCAACTCATCCTAGCCCAATGAGTACTAAACGAGAACTATCATCAACAAACCTGAGCAAATCCAAGTCTCCTGCTGCTACTGGCTCTAATAATATCGAACAGACACAGAAACGAACGGATGTAGATGAAATAGATGACTCGCTCAATGATCTTTTGGACGAAGATTGGGGTGCAGGCCAGCAGGCTGGTAGTGGTGCAAACCCATCTAAATCGAGACAGGGCTCGTCCAAGAAATCACCAAAATCTCCGTCGAATGCCGATAGATCCGTGCTATCAACATCTGCACCGGCTGGTTTAGGCCTCCTCGGTGAAGCATCATTAGCAGGTCGTGAGTCGCTATCGTCTATTAGAGCAAGACGACAAGCGTCAGTAGTAAATGGCTCTCCCATTATATCCGACCACCTACAGCTTCTGATTGATGGATACTCTTCATCGGATATAGCACGACAATGTCACAATGAGATTGAAGCTGCTGCAACTGTTACTGGGTTCAGTGAGCTGCGACGAGCGGCTTCTACTGGCTCTAATGGAAGATTTATGATGGGAAGGTCAGGTAGTAGTGAGAACAGAAATGGTCTTGGACACGGATCGGATGGTCGCCAGACTGGTCAAGCATCCGCTATGCCGTATCCTGTTGCTCAACGGCCTAGCAATGCACCTGTTGCCACTGGAACAATACAAAAGATATACGACTTCGTATTCCCAAATACTGCTCGAGCATCATGGTGGGATCAATTCCTTATATTGTCTGGTCGTACCTTCAAAAACTTGTATAGAAACCCGCTATTACTGAAGCTGCAGTACATATTGTCTGTGGGTCTCGCCATCATATTAGGACTCATGTACTACAAACTTGGTTTTGACTTGCCTAGCTTCCAGAATCGTATGGGCCTCTTCTTCTTTGTTTGTGTTGTATTTGCTCTTGCATGTCTTAGCTCAATGCAGGTACGCGAATGAACTGATGCATACAAGCTTAAGCATTACTCTTACGGCATACGGTTCTTACCTATTTTTCCCTCTTTACAGCTGTTTGCATCTGAAAGGTTAATATTTATGAGAGAACGTGCGAATGGTTATTATAGTCCAATCACCTACTTCACTTCCAAAGTGAGTTCACATCCTATTGTCAACATCGACTTAGGCTCTCGGTATTAATATTTTTTGTTTTCCTCCTAGATCTTGTTTGACTTGCTACCACTCCGTGTCGTCCCGCCAATCCTCCTAGGCCTGATTGTATACCAAATGGCAGGCCTTCGAGCCGACTCTCCCGAATATCTCCTAAAATTCCTCTTGACGCTGGTATCATTCAACGCTACAGCAGCGGCAGCATGTCTACTTATCTCCATCATGGTACCCGATCTGGCATCAGCGAGTCTGGTAGCAACAGTAGTAATACTATTTGAAATGCTTTTCGGAGGATTGCTACTCAACAAGCCATCCATTCCTGTATATTTGAGTTGGCTAAATACCGCCAGTTACTTTAATTGTGCTCTAGAGGCTCTTGTTGTTAATGAGGTCAATGGACTCAAGCTTTTTGATGACAAGTTTGGGCTAATGATTGATGTAAGATTGGCGTGTTTCTTCTTGGCCGCATAGATAATATGACATATATTGATTTTTTTTGCAGGTTCCTGGAGCTATCATATTGAAGGAATTTGGATTTGATTCGCAAGGGTTTTGGCCAGATATTCAAAGGCTTGCTATCATATTCGGTGTGTTGACACTTGTATCGTTCTTGTGGTTGCAGTTATTTG
Source organism: Synchytrium microbalum (assembly GCF_006535985.1). Classification (NCBI taxonomy): domain Eukaryota; kingdom Fungi; phylum Chytridiomycota; class Chytridiomycetes; order Synchytriales; family Synchytriaceae; genus Synchytrium; species Synchytrium microbalum. The sequence continues at coordinate 51,049 of NW_022158389.1, read as the reverse complement.
TAAAAGAACGCAGATAGAACAATGTCGTGTAAACTCTCTGAAAGACATACTTATAACCGTAAACATAACACCCACATCATCGTTTTTTGCGATTTCCAGGCTTGTGCTACTATATATTAGGTTCTGTGAAAATGCTAACATATGCTAAAACTAGTTCAAAAGGTACAAATTGCAAGGGTAAAACTACTTTTAGAAACGACCACCACGATTACCCCCTCGTCCTCTGCCACGATTACCATGAAGATAACCGCGGCTCCCACCAGATTGTTGTCCACTCATCAAATTATGCAGCTCGTTATGCGTCGCCTGATACGCTGCAACGTTTGATGCTTGTCCAGCAGCCGTACCATATTGAGCATATCCAGATGATGGCCCCACAGCATTTCCTGTTTGTGATACTCTACCAGGCTTGGATACCATACTGGAAAGTATTTGACGAGAGACGTCTCCTGCTGATGGATCTGCGGCTGTTGACGACTTGCTCGGTCCTGCACTACTACCACCACTGCTGATGTTGGCTTCACTTACAGTTCCATCACCAGACGTAGATGCAGTGGTCGTATCTCCTTTGAGATTGAGCACACCTTTGAGTTGAGCAGACAAGTCAACATTTTGACCACTACTGCTAGCCGAGTTCATATTGGCATAATACTGGTCATAGTATCCTTGATTATACGAGCCATAGCCATTTTGTTGGTACCCTTGATATGGTTGTTGATATCCATATTGCTGATATCCACCATATGGGTTAGGATTGTGATATCCATTGCCCTCATTATACCCATATCCATAACCATATCCACCATTATACTGAGAATTACCTGCAAATGGCTGTGCTGAGTAGTATGGTTGTTGCGAATGATATTGTTGATGTTGTTGCTGGTGTTGAGCTGGAGGATTATTGACTGCGATTGAAACGTTTACTGCAGGTTGTTGAGCTTCCAAAGCGGGCCGAGCTACTGATGGAGCTGTAGAATGATGAGCTGCTGGTGCATTTGCAGATACGGCAGGCATCGTGACGGCTCGTTTGACAATGGCGATCTTTAAAGTACCAACTTGACGTTCTTCTACAGTCTGAGGGTTAACAGTGTGTGGTTGCAATGGTGTATTGTTGCTATTTGGCGCTGTTGCTGTTGCAGGGCGTACTGTTGCTACTGTTGCTGTTGCTGCTGCAGGACGTACTTCTCCAACATGGTTTGATTTGGCATCACCTCGTGCCATGATAGATTGTGGTGGATTCTTAGACCAAGCTTTCTTATCACCACCATTTGCAAATACAGCATCTGCATTTAACTTGGGACCTCTTCGCTTATATCCATTTACTGCATTAGAATCTTGAGCTTGTGCTTTTCCTTTGCCAATGCCGAATCGATTATAGGTTTGTTGGATTGATGTTTTTGTGGGACGACTTATAGGTGGTTGTGGATTCGAGGTATTCAGCAAAGTGTCCTTTGACAATACCATTCCACGTGAAGGGGCACATCTGATGCAAAAAAGCGAAGTGTTAATTGACAGGATCTCTGAATTCATTTGGGGAGGAAACTTCAACCAACCTATCATCAAGACTCGTTCCTCCCATAAATGGTCTGTCAAATAACACATCCAAAAACACTCCGTCCATCCCAACTACAGTTCCTTCAGCGCCAAATGGTACTGTACCAGCATCAACTACATGCACGACACGATCACCGAGTTCAAATGTTTGATTCGTAAGGCGATGCTTGGCATGTGCGGGTTTCAGAATAGACTGAAAAGAGAGAGTATCGGGTCAGACAAAAATCAGTAATCTCAAATTCCTCTATATGCATACCGGTCTTGGAACATTCTTGACAATGAGTTTCTTGAACCCTGGCAGCTTAATATCTTTGTAAACGTTATCAATGGCAGTTTGAATCTCAATCACCCAATCCTAAATCAATAACAAAAAAACTCTTTAGCGTTGACGCATAATTTCTAAGTTTCTCATTCAAATACTCAAACCTTGGTCAAGCCATTTGAAGCAAGAGGCACTCGTTCCATTTCCTTGACTCCATGAACCTTGAGCCATTCCTTCACTTGATTGAGCTTCTCTTCAGCAACATTGTGAGGGAAGAAATCGGTATCTTCAAAGAATTCGCCTGATCCTTGTTTTCGATCCAGAGCGACGAATATTTCGGGAAAGGTTGTCTACGAGAAAAGAAAGCATTGAGTCCAATGGATGTAATCCTGAAATGATTTCTTCGACAAGGGCCTGACATACCTTGTAGTCCTTCAACAAATTAATCGCCTTCTGACTATACTCCCAGCCGTTTTCAGTCTTCCGCGAGTATCCCAAGACTTTCCGACCTTTGGACTCGAATTTCAAGTTCAACCCTATATTGTGTCTGTTTTCTGTCCTCTTGGATATCACATGAAGTGATGATGCGGCTTTAGCAAGTGCAAGCGAGCTTATGCCAATAAACTTGCAAGCAAGGTATGAAGGATGATATTGCTCTTGACGATGAGCTTCCAATGCGATATCACGAGTGAAATTTAGGCCGCTTTCCAGTTCTGCCTCTTTGGGTACCTACATGTGTTGTTACAAAACGCAGTTAGAGCTCTGAAGAAGCGACAAAAGATGATTCAGGACATACGAGCAATGCGACGTTGAGCTTTTCATCCGAGCAGTCTTGTATTTCTGCAACACAGCCATAGCGTTTACTGCCCAAGAAGAACACTTTAGAGCCGATAGGAAACTCGACTGATATAGGTGGTGGCGGTTTTTCCTAAGAGGCAAATAAATCAGCGGATACTAAAGATTCTCGAATAACACTTGGTACGATCCACGAGGCAGCACTCACTGCAAATCGAGGATCTTCAGTTTCAATACTATCCACAACAATTTGTATTGGCACCATAACATCATAATCCGAGTACTCCTTTATAAGGGCTCCATCCTCCTTTAATGCCATTCCTGTATGACGAAAAGAAGGAAGTCAGAAATCATTCATAATGTATTGATCTCAATAAACCAATTTCAATACCTTTCAGCGGAAGCACATGCAACGCAACTTCAATAGGACCAATCAGAGTACCAAAACGTTTCGAGTAGTGAGATTCAATATTGTCAGCTTCTCGGAAAAATCGATCCGAAGACTCTTGATTGTGTGGTGCCTTGACCACATCTTGGCGACCAGAAGGAGTAGTAGCCAGTGAATAGTGGAAGTATTCATCTGACATTCCTACTACAAGACCTTCTATCAAGAATGGCCAGCCTGGAGGAGACAAACTTATAAAGCTCAATGTCGAATATGGACAATCTGATGACAATTTCATACCAGTAAATATCTTCTTGTCCAGCTTTTCCTTGGCCAACTCTTCAGCCGTCTTGCCACCAACACCATCACTTGCCAATGAGATGACCAAAACCTCTCGTCTAACATCAAAAAAAAAAAAAAAAAAAAAAAAAAAAAAAAAAAAAAAAAAAAAAAAAAAAAAAAAAAAAAACAAAATTTTCTTTAAAATCAAAAAAAAAAAAAAAAACAATCAACATGCCGCCAAAACGAGGAGAAGCCTCAGAAATAAACTTACAAAGCTTCCATATTGAAGACATTGACTGAATGATATCCCAATGTTCCAGTATGTGGCAAAGTTTGAAGAGATGGGAAACCAGGCATCAGGTCTTTGCCTAGTCTCACACCAGGACACAACCCCTTCACAAATCCATGAAGTCCAATGACTGGAAGGTTGTAATCCTCCATTTTGCATACGCAACTATTGATGTCTAGGAATTCCAATTCAACTTAGCCAAAAAGAGATTGAAGTTGAAGAATCAAATTTCCATTACCAGGAAAGACACCAGGAATGACAGATGAATACACATGCACATCATTGGGATCATAAGTGAAACGTGTACTAGGACCCCAATTATTTCGTTGTCGTTCCGTAGGAGTGAGTTGTGCTTCTCGAGCTATATGTCGAAGTGGAGGAGATATGTCAGCAAAACAATTCATGGTGAGAATAAAAGTTTTCCTGTTTTGCTCACCTTGTAACGTTCTCAACAATCGATCTTGATCCACAAATGGAATTTTGACTACAGCTTCCCAATCAGCCTTCTTTCCATTCATATCCAATTGGAAGTCTACTGGATACATGTCGAAAATGGGAGATGCTACATCTGTCATCAAATCCTAAATTGCACCAAGAGTCAGAATCCATAACTGGTACAAACTTTCCTTTTTCGCATCCAACATTCCCACGTACTCTATAAGCTGCAGGAATGAGCGTCTTGCTAGCGGCAGGAAGCACACCCATAAGTTGCTCAAATGGTAGGAATGGTTTACCAAGTTCGAATTTGAATTCAAATCGACTCAAATCGACAATGTCTATAGTTGGAGGTGATGAAAAAACTCACTCGGATTTCGTGGATCAGACATAAACCGAACATTGCATCATACCACTAGTCATCGGAGCATAATGAAACGGATAAAACCACTCCCAAGAAGCGACACCTTCATAGTAGTACAACAAGACCCATTGTAGACCCTCGACATAGTGATATATAACCTTGTCCAATTGATCCTTGTTGCTATAATCAATCTCTAGCTTCTCCTGCGACAGGCAAAAAGGGGTCAGTGACCAAGCAGGATGTCCAGACATACAAACAACTCCACCAACAACAAACCTTGTAATAATGTTTCTTAATTCCCTGAAACTCCTCCTCAACCATTCTCTTTGCCTCAGCTTGCTGCTTTTCTATCGTCATATCACCATCATCCTTGACTTCCATCTTTTCATATCGAACGAGGACACGACTTCTAGCCTCAGTTCCTTCTTCATCACTTTGATCTTCATCAGAGTCAAGTTCGATGTACGATGATTTGACTTTGGGTGTTTCGGGATCTTTGATGTCTTCACCGAAGAGCACCGACAAGTCTTTTGCGATTTTTTTGATAAAGTTTCTGTCTCGAGCTGGTAGATTACTATCAAACCACAGTCGAGCAGGAGCTTCTGGCGGATCATCGATAAATTGGGTGATGGAAGCCAGTAGTGTTTTCTGAGATGGTGTTATCACTAGGAGAAGGTCGGAGTGTCAGCTAGGATACACATGAAGCCACTGGTCAAAGGTTCTTTTTGTTGGTCGTGTCATAATTACCATTCTTTTTGTTCTTCGCTGGCCCAGCAGCTTCTCTCTCCATCTTGGAGCTGAGCCACTTCAAATCAATACGTTCATCTTCAAATTTCTCCCTCTCAATATCACTCAATGCTCGCAATATAGATTCACATCGACGCAAGTTTAGTTTCCCACCATCATTCAAGTATCCTCCCATATCAGGCAATATAGATTTATACTTTGAGAACATGGTTGCCAAAGCGCCGTCGTTGATATGAAGGTTTGGCAAGTTTGGTAGAAAATCATTCCCAACGAAAAATGCCATCAGTATAAAGTCGTCGATTATACGTTCTACATCATATGCGAAGGGTAACTTTTCTTTTAGGGAAGAGAACTCTAAGTCCAAGTATTCACGTAATAATGATAGATGGAGTAAAAAGAAACTCTGGGTGTCAGGATTACTAGATGCCGAAGTCTTTTTCTTGGTTCTCCCAAACGTGACTTCTTCTCGCAGCAAGGCGAAATGAGGTTCATGAGACAAGAGGCCTAACATGATGAGATCTGCGTCCAGTCCATAGAGACAATGCCTATTATTTGGATCATAATCTGGTCGCGACTTTGCGAGACGTAAATATTCCATGATTTTATGTTCTCCTTCTCCTGGTACTTCATGGCCCGATAAGACGACTTGGACGCCATGCCAAGAAGCATCTTCACTCATTTTCTTGTTTACAAAGTATTTTAGTTGGGTCGATAGTTTGGTCATGAATTCCGTTCCTATGAGTTATTGATGCGTCAGTTTTTGGGCGTGAACATGCGTAAATTATTGCTCGGGCCAATTAGATTTTGAAGAATGAGACATTGAATCCATAGCTCCTATTTATCCCACCACACACCAAATCCAAACCCCTTGCCCAATCTTACCTGGCGTAATACAATTCGAATCAAAAGGAGGCTCCTTAGGCAACGCTTCACCCTTCTTTTCAGCCTTTTTTCTCGCTTCCACTGCATCTTTCGCAGTCCGGAACCGGCGAGCTCTCTGTTGATTCATCTTTGCTCTTGGAGCGACTCCGTCAACAGCCATGAAGAAGAGTTTCTTTGGCTTGATTTTGCCAAAAAGGGCATCAATGTAGTTGAATATAGCTAGGAAGACAGCTTCTTCGCTCATTCGGAAATGCACATCTCCATCATTTGGGTGTGAGCAACTGTGAATGATGCCGTTCATATCCAGATACAGATTGTCTATTCAGAATGAGGGATTCAGTAAAACGGAAGATTTTAAAGTATTAAGTCGATATTTTGGCATTACCGAATTCGGGGATGTTGGTCTCTGTCACGAGCTGAGAGCACAACGGATAACGCTCGCTCATCCATCGAAAGAACTACAGAAAGAGTTGTAGTGTTATGCATGGTTTGATAGGGTAAAGTCGGTTCAGTTCATGACAATCTATTCATACCTTTGGAATACCCATCTTTGATTCGTCCTGTTCGTGCTTGCTTTGTTCAAGTAATGTGTTGGGCGAATGTCGAGTTTCTGATCAAGCAAAGAATACCCATCAAGTACCGAACAATGGGAATAATACGAATTTTGATAGCTGCCGTCTCAGAAACGCGTAAGGAGACCTTAAATGCGCGCTGATCTTGTATTAATGTGCAAGCGCTACGAAACACGCATCAGGGCTGTTTGACTGGTTTATGACGTATATTTAAGCAAAATGAGGACTAAACATTGTGCCTTTTGTGAATATTACAGTTTGGCCTGTACAAGGGTTACAATATCTACTAGTGATGGGAATTCCTTTTATACAACCTTCTTCACGTTTCATATTACGGTGAGTGCAAGTTGTTCGCCGTTCTAGACGGTAACTTGAAGACTTGATTCATATCATCGCCCCTTGTACGATCTCTGAAGCTTGATGATGGCTAGCAAAAAGGGTGATGGAGTGAGTAGTGATGTACGCCACGTCACAAACACACAACATCATAGACAAGAATGACATACTTGAAGCTTCCATCGTCGAAAAATGAATATTCCAATGAGGGCACCAACAAGAGTGATTCCAGCCAAGACGAGGCCTGTCAAGGCGGACGATGACAACCCAACAGAACCAGAAGTAGAAGCAGAAGCATTGTTGCTACTGTTGCTGAAATTGTTGATATTCCCAGTGAGATCAATAGACGGCGAAGACATGACACCAGCACCACCAACAACACCACCATATATGCTGTTGATTGTGGGAGAAGCGGTCATGGATGAAGAGTATAGTAGAGTGTTTCGAGTGGGCGATCCATTGATGATTTGTGATGCCAGCACCACACCAGAAGCAGCGACTCCCGCAGGAGAAGCAGCAATGATTCCTGAAGCCGACACGATTACCACAGAAGCGACATTTCCAGATGGTATGGATGATGGTAAGGGCGATGGAGGTTGAGCGATAGAGGGAGATGGATCAATGACAATAACAGGAGATGGACTATTAGCGAGGACGATTGGTGATTGAACTAGAGCACTGGGTGCAGATGGGAGTACTTGTTTGGCAGTTGGCGATGGGTTAATCTTGGCCGGCGTTGGAGATGCTGGCAGGCCAGGGCCCTTCTGAGTAGCCATCCTGGGCTACGGATGAGAGTCTCTATTTAAACCAAGTTGATGTGCTTGTAGTTAGTTCAGTTCAGTCGTCGCTTGTTATAAATTGCGAGGGGAGGTGAATGAACCAACTCTATGATTAACAACTCCTGTTAGTTACGCTACTTATCGTGATATCACAATGAAACGATCGAAAATTCTATTGAAGGTCTCGTGTTGCTAGTTGCAATGACGGTCATGGTTCAAACTGACGCCTTTCTTCGTTTGCAAGCTCTACAAGCATCCTTTTCGTGATTTGACATCAAAATCGACTGTTTTCAAGCCTTATACACGTATTGGATCTCCTTCCGGCCCTCTCAAACCAGCATCTCCTCTGTCCGAACTCAAACCACCAAAAACAAAACAGCCAATCTTCCTAATTCGTGCCAGGCCATCGCTGAGAGAGAGAGATACAGCAGATCATGGCTATAGCATGCCCCGTCGGATCATACGATGCCACAGTCGATTACTTTGAAGGCAACAAGATAAATTCGAGTAAGCTCCTTTACAGTTTTTTCGGGTTACAGCGAGCAGCCATTCTAATACCATCCTTTTTTGCCAGTCATCTACGCCCAGCATCTTCAGATATCTTATCACAATTCATACAAGAGAATACAGGACTTGTCGTCCGGAAACAAGTACGGATGATGTTTATTTGCTACATTGCTCCAACAACTTAGCCTTTGAAAGCAATGGGTCTGGAGCGCACGGTTTCTAACTAGGCTGATCTACTAGTTACGTTCTATATCTATGCAACACCCCGGCCCCCGTCATCACCGATTATGCATAGTAAGTGGAATCATGTGTTTGGTTGTTTTGTGAGGGTCTGTCGTGCATCCAAAAACCATACTATTGGTGCCGGCGAGAGCAGTATAATGCTTCCAATTCAAGTATTCAAGGCGCTTCGGAGCCTCATCGGTCCTCCCTTTGTGATCCTTGTCTCACAATCCCAACACCGCCGCTTATAGCACCCTCATTCAAATCCCAGTCGAAGTCGTAGCAGTCATGGACGAACCCTCCATATCATTCATTGAGCGTCTCGGTCAGGCCTCACTTATCAAATACGTGTACAACTCTGCGTCACTCGTCTCCCCATGTTTGCTGCAACAGGTCGCTGCTGGAGCGATACTGCCACTGACATTAAACACGGGCTACACTGAAGCCGTAAATGTAATATTCGGTAATCCAGACTCGGCAGCAATCAGTGGACCATTCGTGTCGCTTGGATATATGTCCGAAATTCATCCAATGGATCGGTTTGAGTGGATTAAAGCCTATGCCATGTTCTTCCTCATTGACGAACAGGCTGAACTCCTGTTCAACGCAGTGCAACAGGAATATGATTGTAACAAGATAAATCGTGAGCCACAGATCACTGACTATCCCGCACGTGTCGCATGGATGAGGTATCAGAGTGGATATTGGAATACACCAGATTTTCTGTATAAGGAGGCTCTGATACAACATGCAGGAGGACTGTTAGCACTGCCAGCAACAGGAGACGCAAATGTAGGGTGGACTACTGCCGCTGATCTAGATCGAGACCTACAATACGCAGATTTCGTTATCGACAACACATATGTCGGTGGAAATGCTGGAAATGGAACTCTTGCTACGGAGCCGGTATATACATACTCCAACTTTCTAAATAACTATCAAGTGAATTCCTCGTCGGGATTCCGTTTCCAAACGAATTCATCGGTTTATCGGACGGATCTCATAAGGACGGCTGGTGGATACAATGGTGAGAAAGTTGCAAACTTTCAAAAATGAAATACAGTACCTCGAGATCTCATTTTTTGGTGTAAAACTAGATTGGTCTGTATCCATACACGCCTATCCCGATGTAATGCTGCAGGATTTAATCCACATGATGGTGCCATCTTATGAACCCGACTGGCAGTTTGTGTGGATGCGCAAACTCATCACAGGTGAGTTGCCAGAAAAACAAACACAGAGTCACCACCTTTGAATAAATCTAACGAATCTTTGCTTAGACGCCTACCAATACGTAAACCCCGCTGACTGCTACGACATTAACGCGTCACCAACAAGGCAAACAGCTGTTTGTCCAATCCCAGCCCCAGCAATATATCCCATCGGCGTGAGACTCGCCGACACTACTCCCACACCAGCCGCCGCGACCCCAGATCCCCCTACCTCTGCCGGAACCAGTAATAGCAACGCAGCCACAACACCACTTGGCCTAAACACAACAGCAGCAGTATTCATAGTCTTGGGCATAGCAGCCGTTATCGCCCTCGCACTCTTCCTAGTACGACGCATCCACCGACTACAAAAGAAGAAACAATTCCTTGCTGCACACGGTGGCGGCGGAGACGCCATACAACTAGAATCGCCAACAGGTGGATGGAGTAAATCAGGTCGTTCCGGTAAAGCAGACTGGTCGCATGTCAAAGTTGAGGACGCAAGACCTGAAGAATTCTCTGAAGGGTTTTTGGACGCAAATGGGAATAGTAATTCTATTGGTGGTGACTTGAAGGTTGATACAAGTGCGCTTGTGATTGCGGGAAATAGAATGCCAAAGACTGCATCGCCGACCAGTCCAGGTGATTTGGATATTGAGGCGTTTTTGGCGGAGAGGAGGCGGAATGGTGCAGGGTCAGATGGGTCGCCGTCGTCGCCGATAGGGCAACGAGTTGGGATTTTAGATGGGCAGGGTTTCTTGGGGACGTTGGAGCGTGCTAATGCCAAAGTTGCTGGGAAGGGATATGCTACGTTGGAGCAAAATGAGCAGTAAAATGGAAACGAGGCAGCAGGGCCTGTTTAGGATAGCTGTCTGTCGTGTCTTCAATCTCCTAGATCTCTCTTCTTTTTCTGTGGTTGTACAGGTTTCTTGTCTTTTTAGTAGCTTTCGCTGAATAACGTAATACTGGCAGTCGTATTTCAATATTGATTTTTATAATTTTTCTGGCGCATTTCGTGTACTCGCATAATCTTTAATTAAAAAGCCCAAGACGATGCAGAAAAACAAAAGTGAAGCTGTTTTGTGTTGTTCGGGTGTGTTTATATATGTTATACTAACTGACAGAAATGGATTGAAACGAATTATGCGATTATTCTTGACTCAAGAAGTATCACTGCGCCAGACCTATATGCTCGACAGGTCTTGTGAGTTCCAAACCTCAAAAGCCAAAAAACGTCCAATGCACAAATTGAATTGCTTACCCCACGCCATAAATGCCGAACACGAGCATCAAGATCTTCAATCGTTTTCGATCCCATGTTACCAAACACGGTAATCAGTACCTGTCCATATCCAGGTCTACAACCAAATGAGCATTCAGTATCCTTGTCAAACGTCGAGTTGCGAGACAACCAACTTACGCAAACGCCGTAATAGGCAGAATAACAACATCTCCAATGCCTCTAGCATGATCACCCCATTCCCTCAAATCATTCCAGTCAACTCCATTTTCAGCCATATGTCCGTATATAGCAGCCGTCCATGGCGCTGGACCCGTCAAACGAGGTACATCGGCATTCTTGATTTCATTAGGTGTCATGGTTGACAGTTTGGAGAATATAGAATGTATGACTCGTGAGAGGATAGGATGTCCTGCTTTTGCTGCCATGGCCTAGGAAGCGAGGCATAATTCGTGAGACGGCGTGATTTTTGCTTCTCACGACTTGGGGATCACTGCTGATACGTACCCATTGACACATTTGCATGGGGGTTTCATAGATTCCTTTATAGTCTACTGAATTGTTTCGTTCTACATCGGTTTCCAGCCCGACGATGAAATTGACTTCTTTTAAAACCGGCATCGTTTGGTCCTTATACTTCCATGATGCCAAATCGTTTGCGTCTAGCCATTTTTCGACTGGCCGCAGTGTTAAGGTGTCTACATCAGCGTACTAAGTGTATGAGATATGTTAGGACATACCCCAAGAAACGACAATGTGTTTCAGGACACAAAGAAATGAAAAGTCCAAAGTCTACTATTGAACTCCCAATGCACAGGACGTACCACACCACCAAAAGTATTCAGCACAAGGTACCTAAAAATATCAGCCTTGTGCACCTTCTTTGGCAAATCCTTGAATGTGGCATATATCGTAGGGTGCATCACTTTAACCATCTCTTCTAGCCCAGTGTCGTCCCACAATATATGAGCAAAACCCAGCCCGGAAGTGACTTCAACATTCTTCTGCCTCCAGCTCGCCACACTTTCGGACACATGAGCAGGGGCGTCCTTTACACTGGTAGTCTTCCATGTCTGATGTATGATGCGTGGAATGTTTGTGTGTGGAATGACACCAGCCGTGCCTATTTTAGAGTAAATGTATGCTGCTGATAGTGCAGCTTCTATTGCGGTTTGTGGGTTTACTAGAGGGTGTTTGTATGGGAATGTGGTTGCGAGTGTTTCTAGCATTGGGAGTGTGTCGTCTGTCTTCACGGTTGATGGATCAGGTATTACCCAACCTAGTAGTAGGGTGAGGCTCGTTAGTTATAAACAAGCAACAGCACAATTCGACCAGCAAGACAAACAAGGAATACAGCTCAATAAATACAAGAATATTACTTGGCACCTACCATTAGTATCTAGATTCTTGTGAGGTTGTGCTTTCGCAGGTTGTCTGTCTGCTTCCTCGGCAACTAGATCCGGGACGACTTTGATGCTGTCAACGGCATTCTGAGCATCTTGGATGATGCGCTTTGAAGGCTTTGCAGGCTGTAAATGATAAATAAAATAAATCAGCAGCACGGTTATTCCAAGGGCTGTCCAGAGTCTACGGAAGGAGAGACCACATTTCTTGAGACTCCTGATGAATCCACCGGGGCTGGAATGGGTCGCTGGAGTGGGTAATCCGATTGCACTGGATCGTTTTTTGGGAGGAGGGGGCCTCATGCTGCTCCTAGAACATGAAAAGTTGAGATTTGAGGTTTTGTGAAGAGTGTGTAAAGCACAAATGGCTGACTATAGCCAGCGAGATCCGAGAGGATCTTGCGCCTTTTTGTTGTATCGTACTTGTGACTATCTCGACGTGTAAAATGTACTCCAGCCGTTGAGTTGAATACGTTTGTGGAGTTGTCATTCGTGTAAGATCAGCTGCAGACTCAATCAGAAACGCGACTTATATTTTAAATGTAGACGTTAAATAGCCGTGATAATAAATCACGGCTTCTATTTTTCGCAAATGCTTGACCTGGTGCTTGACTTTTTCAGCTCACAATTCGTACCTTACACCAAATCCCTGTGCATCAGCTGTTTTACATTAGACGCGGTTGAGTAGACCGAGGATCATCTATACGATAATGCAGACAGTTGCACCTGCAGCTGGTCCTCTTCCTCCAGCCACACCGCCGTCGAGTGTCAAACCTCGAAATACTCGAAAACAAACTGCTGAAAGTGGTGGTGTTTCTGCCGGTCCAAATAGCCAACGAGAACAGTTACCAGGTACTGAGAATCACTCAGAACTATTACATTGTCATCATCGTAATTCAGAACTATCGTCATGGCCATCATCCGTGTCAAAGAACTGGGCATCTTGAATACTGACATGCTACATTTCCCTACCTAGTTGACAAGGTCGAACCAATAGTAGATCTGGAAAGGGACGGCGATTTCGGTGAAGAAAAGCAATTTCGCGAACGAGATATCGATGAAAAGACACTGGCTGGAGGTGCTCATCTTGTTTGTTTTATGCATCTTGTCGAAACACGCTCTGACTAACAACCAACTATACTCTCGCTCTTCTCGCTGCTCCTGCAGATTACAATCCACGTGGAGACGAACCTGTGCCCACCTTCACCAAAACTCCTGAAGTCATTGACGATTTCATACGCAACTATCTGGTCAACAAGGGGATGTTTGTTGCCCTGGACGCCTTCCAGGTAAATCATGATTTGGTCTGCCTTTGGAATGAATCTCGAATGTTAACAATCCTATGTCTAAATCCAGAATGAGTGGCATGACTTTCAACAGCGAGGACGATTGACGGAGGAGGATGTCATTCTCGTACCAGATGTATATCAAAAGACACTCGAATTAGAGGAATCATTACGTAAACTACGAGCCGATCTAGATCACGCCAAGACGAGAGCCGTGTAAGTTTGCTGACAACATTCCTTCGTGATACACTTCCTGATTTTTTTGTCATTAAAATTCAGAGAGGCTCAAGCAGTGCAAGAGAAGCTGGGAAAGGAACGTGATTTCCATCGAATGCATCATAAACGTGTGGTCCAAGAGAAGGCTAGACTCGTTGGTGAAGTGCGGAGGCTGAAAGAAGCAACAGCACTGTATGAGCCCGAGTTGAAGCAGATGAGACACAAGTATGAAGTCGCTATGAAAGAAAAGATGATGCTGAAATTAGAACGAGATAGGCTGCATTCCAAGGTACCTGGTAGCCTTCGAGGAGATATTGTACGATCCTCACTCACTTTTTTGATCTGTTCATAGGTCTCGCAGCCAAGCAAAGACGAATGTAAGATCAGGTTGAAACTTTCTAATGGTTGCTCGCTCCGTTTTAATACCAACATGATTAACGTTCCATCATTTTATGGGTCTTTTTAGCTAAGGAAATCTCATCACCGGCTCCAAAACCCGCCGAACAGCCGGAAAAGCCTGAAGCCAAACCCGCACCCACTTTACAACAGCCTTCTCCTCTGTCTGATATACGAGACAACCCATACTTGAAAATGGAGCTTCCAACTGCTAAATTAGACGGCTATTTACGTGTCAGGACCATAAAGGCACACGATCTAGCTGTTAGTGCGTAAGTTTGTTTGAGTCTTCTATATTTTGCCTCCTTCTATATCTTCCTCTTGGTCATCAATTGCGTTTTCATAATCTCACTTTTCTTTTTTGTCAAAGCGTCAAATTCCACCCAAAAAAGATGATATTTGCCACCGTATCTGACGACAAGACATGGAAGATGTGGTCCTTCCCGTCTGGCGAATTGATCATGAGTGGCCGTGGCCACCGAGATTGGATTGGTTGTCTGGATTTTCATCCAAAGGGAGCTCACCTCGCTACAGCATCTGGAGACTCGACAATCAAGATTTGGGATTTCACAAAGGGTGTAGTGACTTTAACTTTAGCTGATCATCGTCAAGCTGTTTGGGCGTGTGCGTTTCAAGATGGTGGAGATGTGCTGGCGAGTGGATCACAGGATGCGACTGTGAAGCTTTGGGATGTTGCGACGTGAGTTGGGTTTGAGTTGTTATTGCGTGTGTGTTCTCGATGAGTCTCTTATGTGACTTTCATTTTTTAGGGGCCGATGTAAAACAACGTTACGAAATCACACGGATTCAGTTTGTAGTGTGGCGTGGCAGCCATATTCGAATCTGCTGGTCACCACATCAGCAGACAAGAATGTTTGTCTATGGGATGCCCGATCTAATTTATGTGTTCGAACGTTCAGTTCGCATCAAGCAACGATTAGTTGTGCCTCGTTTGCCCTCAAGGTAAGCTATCCTTCGATGTAATCCAAGTTTTTTTTGGATGTAAATCAATCCTTATGTACATAGGGCCAACAATTCGCAACATGTGATACAATGGGAATCGTCAAAGTATGGGATGCTCGCAACATGTCTGAGTTTGTCACTGTTCCTTGTGGCCCATCTGGTGCCAATCGTGTTTGCTTTGATCCCAGTGGATATGTACTTGCCGTCGCCTCTGATGATGGATTCTGTCGCATGTAAGTGTTGTTTAGATTCTCCGGATATTAACAGCTTTCCATTACTTCTTTTTTGCTTGTTCTAGACTGGATTTGGTAGATCCGGCAGTTCGAATGCATGAACTGGATGCCCATGAAGAAAGTGTGCAAGGGGTTGCTTTTGATCGGTCTGCAGAAAGTCTTGTAACTGTTGGATCAGGTATGTCTGACGACATTCAAGAAACTCAAGTATTGGACGTTCGTGTAGTAGTAACCAACAACCCGGAATTTAGATGGAACTGTTCGTATCTTCCAGTAAACGTAGAAAGCTGTTTGTTGTATATAGTAAAATATAGTGATTTTTATACTACCGACTTTTTGAACCAACGCTTGTAACCGTTTCATAATGGTGAGCAATGGTGAGAAGAGTAACCAGAAGTTTAAAGATGTGATTACGCGTACATATCAACTTGTTTTGGCAACGTAAAGGGAGACCAGTGGTATTTCTAATCACGATCGGAGCCAACTTACAATAATTCCAACAATTCTGACACAACACGTCACTGCAGGACAAATGTACAGAACATTAACCAGACAGAGTGCCTTGGTACGAGGTCAAGTTTCATCCCGATTAGCATCCTCTACGTGTCGAGCTTGCATCAGAAACAAGTCAGATGCATTGAATTTGAACAAGTTGTCAGCTTTAAGGAATATAGGAGATAGCTTGCCGCTCCAGACTCGGTATACTAGTGTCCCAAGACGCTGTGCAACCACATATACGCCTCTGGATGGTCCATCTGCTTCCGATAGGATTGCTCTGAGTGACAATCACATTACATTTGAACCAAACTCTTTCAACTCATTCTGGAGCCATAATCGGTTGGACACACTCTATTAAACATCTTGTTGTTTTACATTTCGTTGAATTATGAGCTGATCTGTTTTCGTCATCGTTTACCTAGTACTCTTTCGGAAGCTAGTGTTGATGAAATACCGACACACCAACGTGGCAATTCAATATCTGAAGGAACGTCTGATTTAGAAGCTAGTTTGGCTGCAAAGTCGCCTAGTATACCGGATACAACATATTTAGATGCCGGATCAATCGAGAGTCATGTTGGTGGCATGCTACACACCACGTCACCATCTCCATCCACCGTTATGACAGAGTTTAATAACACACGCTCATCGCCATATAAAGTAGAAGGAAACACGCCGCCATCTGGTGGATCAGGAAGCAGTGGATCTGCACCTCCTCCATCAGACGACAGCAAACCACCCGCTAGTAGTGGTGGATCAAGCAGTGGTGGTGATGGGAAAGGAAGACGTAAAGGCAACGCTCCAGAAAAATCTGAAAAGACATCTGATGCATCACCTGTAACACACGCTCTAGAGCGAGTGCAGATACCACCGTTATATCCACAATTACTCGCAATCCCGTTAACTCGACGACCCTTATTCCCTGGGTTTTATAAATCACTTTATATTAAAGATCCACAAGCTATTCAGGCAATCCAGTCGCTGATGGATCGGAGACAGCCGTGGGTTGGTGTCTTCTTGTCTAAAGATAATGACTCGGATATGGATGTTGTGACGGATATTAATCAAGTGCATGATGTTGGGGTGTTTGCGCAGATTACTAATGTGTATCATGCTGGGCCTGAGAACTCGGCGCTGACTGTAGTAGTGTTTCCTCATCGACGCATTAGAGCTACTAGTACAGTTACGGCTATGAATCCGCCACCACCCAAGGTTTGTAAATTCTAGGATTGGAAATTATTGGTTACCACTAAAAGGTTTTTTTTGGTATCTTTTAGAATGTCAAGGAAGACTCACCAGCAACTGAAACTGTAGCAGCCGAAGACTCACCCGTCCTACCTATAAATCAACACCTTACAGAAATTGGTCTGCCAGTTGTAAACGTCGATAATCTGGTGGACGAAACCTTCAATCCCGATTCACCCGTTATAAAAGCAACAACCTCAGAAATGCTCAATGTCATGCGGGACATTTCAGCCATCAATTCCATCACTCGCGACCAAGTACTGACGTATTCTGCTCACACAGGCGGTGAAGCTATAGCCAACCCAGCCAAACTCTCTGACTTCGCAGCTGCCATATGCTCTGGTGATACCGCAGAGCTTCAAGCTGTATTAGAGTCAACCAAAATTGACGAAAGGCTACAGAAAGCACTTTTGGTTTTGAAAAAGGAGTTGGCTAATGCGAAACTGCAAAAGGAGATTTCGCAAGAGGTTGATAAAAAGATTACGAGGAAGCAACAAGAGTATTATTTGATGGAGCAGTTGAAGGGTATAAAGAAGGAATTGGGATTGGAGAGTGATGGGAAGGACAAGTTGGTTGAGAAGTTCAAGGAACGAGCTACTCATTTACAGATGCCTGACTCGGTGAAGAAGGTGTTTGATGAGGTGAGGCTTGTGAATATCCAGGATAACTGGATTATCATCTATTCCTTTCTTTTTGCATTACAATGCTCACCTGCAAATTCTAACTAGGAACTCAACAAGCTGCAACATCTTGAACCTGCTGCCTCAGAATTCAATGTCACTCGTAACTATTTAGATTGGATTACTCAGATACCATGGGGTAAACGATCGGAAGAAAACTTTGATATCAAGCATGCCATGGAGGTTTTGGATGAAGATCACTATGGTTTGAAGGACGTCAAGGATCGTATTTTGGAGTTTATTGCTGTTGGTAAACTGAGAGGGACTGTAGAAGGAAAGATTATATGTCTGGTTGGACCTCCAGGTACAGAAGTCTGTAACGTCTACCTTTTGCTTGACTCTTCCCTAATTTGTCGTTTTCAAAGGCGTTGGTAAAACATCAGTTGGGAAATCTATTGCACATGCTTTGGGACGAGAGTTCTTTAGATTCTCTGTTGGTGGGTTGACGGATGTAGCTGAAATCAAGGGACATAGAAGAACATATGTTGGTGCTATGCCTGGTAAAGTCATCCAAGCCTTGAAGAAGGTGCAGACTGAGAATCCTCTCATCATGATTGACGAAAGTGAGTGATGTTCTAGATTTCCCATGGTTTCAATGAAAGCCAAAAGATACCTAACAGATCATCACTCTACGCTAGTTGACAAACTTGGACGTGGTCATCAAGGTGATCCAGCTTCAGCCCTATTAGAGCTTTTAGATCCAGAACAAAATAATTCCTTCCTCGATCACTACATGGATATACCCATCGACCTATCCAAGACTCTATTCGTATGTACAGCCAACATGCTGGAAACCATTCCAGCTCCACTTCTTGACCGTATGGAAGTTATTACTCTATCAGGATATGTAGCTGAAGAAAAGGTCGCCATTGCATCCAAGTATCTAGCACCAGCAGCTAGAACAGCTGCAGGTCTGGATTCTTGGAATGTCACGTTGGCCAACGAAGCAATTGAGACCTTGATAAGGCAATACTGTCGAGAAGCTGGTGTTCGTAATCTGAAGAAGCATATAGAGAAGGTGTATAGGAAGGCAGCCCTCAAGATTGTACGAGAGCAAGTTGTTGTTACGCCGTCAGTAGGAACATCTGCGTCTTCTGAGACAAAGACAACTGCCACTGATGGTGCTAACGCTTCTACTGCCACGACAACAGATCCATCTCCCGCTCCTGAAGTCAAACAAGCTGGTCCTCCTGTAGAAATAACGTCTAGTAATTTGAAGGACTATGTTGGGTCACCTGTTTACACGTCAGATCGAATGTATGATACTACACCATCAGGAGTCGTTATGGGATTAGCATGGACGTCTATGGGTATGTGAAGTTGAGAAGCGACTCTGTAGAGTATTAAAAGGGGGCTCGGTATGGTTGTTTTCTTCCGAAAACGACTCCTCACCCCAACTTTATTCTCGCTCTTTAGGCGGCTCAGCATTATATGTAGAATCAGTGCTAGAAGCAACACCTACAGAAACTTCTAAATCTCACTTCCATCGTACTGGTCAAATGGGAGATGTAATGAAGGAATCATCTACTATCGCATATACATATGCTCGATCCATGTTTGCTCGTAAATTTCCAGCCAATCGATTCTTTGATCGTGCTGGTATACATATGCACGTTCCTGAAGGAGCTACACCCAAAGATGGTACTGGGTTGAATAGTCGATTCATACTACAGAGTTAGTAACATTTTTTTGTGCATTTTCTTTCGCAGGTCCATCCGCTGGTGTGACTATGACAACATCACTCGTGTCATTAGCTCTAAATACCGTCGTACTCCCTAATGTAGCCATGACGGGTGAAATCACCTTGACTGGTAAAGTGCTAAAAATAGGAGGTGTAAAGGAAAAGACGATAGCAGCTAAACGATCAGGAGTCACGACGATCATCTTCCCAAAGACGAATCAATCTGACTGGGATGAGCTGGCTGATTATATCAAGGAGGGCATGGATGTGAGGTTTGTTGAATATTATGATGAGATATTCGACATTGTGTTTCCTGATGTGGACTTGGAAAAGGCTCGAAAGAGTCATAATGCTGCTGCTGTATCATCATCATCATCATCGTCTGCTTCTACAGCGGAAGCACAGTTATAGGACATAATGGCCACAGTCATCACATCGTTTTGGACCAGATATCTTGCATCCCCAGTCATTGTAGTAAGTCAATCTAAAGTATAAATTCCTATCAAGTAATTTTTAAGACTAGCGGGGTGTTGTGGGGTTTGACGTCCAGCAGCTCGATATTGGGCAAGAGATCTGTGAGCTTTCAAACGCGACCTTGGCTGACGATGTAACAGGCAAATGCTTGGCGATTCTTGTCGCTCGAAATGGGAATGCCAATGCTTCAGCCAAGGGGTTCAGTACCAAGGGAAACGTGTCCACGTCACAATATTACAAAGCACGAGACAAAGGCAAAACCAAACCATATCACAATCAGCATGTAAGACTCCCATCCAAAATTGTCACTTGATCTCGCAATATTTTGCGTTCCATCGATTCTCAAAAAACCGTATCCTTGCTTTTCAGATTGAACCAAAGTCTTAAATTTCCAAATTCCAAACAATATGGCAACTCGCCGTGCCAGTTCTCGACGCAAGAAGGATGTCGATGAGGAGCCAACTCCTCGAGTAAATCAAGTTAAAGAGCCAATTATAGACAAGGAAGAAACTCCACTCGCTGCCATCCTGCAACAATCTGGAGGTTTGGGAATATCACAACTTACGAGAAGCAGCACCCATAATGGAATTGTCACGCTTAGCGAAACTACTGTGGAAAGAGGGCAAGTCGGTTTGATAGTGTCATATCAATGTGGATCGTGCTTTTGAGACAAGATCAACGACATTTCTAACATGCTGGTTTTGGTGACAGGTTGAAGGAACACTTGTCTGAGATTGAGTCATTGCTCGCTTCGTGCGATGCCATGCGTGCTACAGGTATGCTATTCTTGGTTGGGATCTCGCTTGTTTTTTTTCAGCAACCTGTTTCTTGACATGTTATGGAACAATCTTGCTTCTGACATATTCTCAACATTCTGCTTCTGATGTATCACTCACCACTCACTCTAGTCGTCCGTGAACTGGATCGCGTAACTCACGATGTAAATCAGCTACGCCGCATGGCCGCCGACAGAGTCAACGACTTTGACCCAAACTTTCGAGTCGATTCCGCCACCATGCGTGAACGACGACATCAAAGACGCTGGAGCCATGGCAGTCATCTAGCATTCGGAAGTGGCAAGATCTTTTATTCTCGCCAGTCGAGACTAAGTGAATTGCTGCAAACCAAGGACTTTCAAACCATATATAATATATTCGTTGCCGTGTTGCCATTACTATTCATAAGGTGGTGTTTTAAATTTAGAGTTTTTTTCTCATCGTCGAATATTAACTGCTGCATTCGTACCTTAGTATATGCATGCAGGAATACTACCAGACGGGACAGGCCATCAACTTTAGCTTGTTGACGTATTCGTTCAGTCATCTGGATATAGTCATGTTTGCTTGGATTGTCATGTTCTTGTATGCTGTGTTGGGGTATAGGTGGAAGCATGCTCATTCCACGATGCCGCTCTGGGTTATGATCCCATTATATATTATTTATCAGATAGCGTTTTCACTCTTTGCTAGTTGGGTAGTGCTAAAGTATCAGCTTGGACCAGGTATGTGGTTGTCACTTCTGCTGAGCAAATGCCAATTTTTTTGTCTAATTGGCTTCACCTTCTTTAGCATCTGGCATGATTGTCATGTGTGAGCAAGTCAGAATGTCAATGAAACTCCACTCATTCTTTAGAGCATACATGCTCGGTCCTCCTGAAGGACGATCTCCGCAAACTGTAGACCATTCATCCAATTTCTCGTCACGACCTTCTCATGACGCAGGGTTCTCGCACTTCATATACTTCATCTTCTCGCCTACTTTATTGTACAGGTACGCTGCATAGGCATGCTCACTGCAAAATGCTGTATCGAACTCATTTAAACTCTCCTTCCCTTTTTTTCTTAGGACGTCGTATCCGAGAACACCGTATGTTCGCTGGACGAATGTGTTTATGCATGGAGCTGAATGCTCGTTTATTATATTGTACCTTTATGTTATTGTAGGTACCATCGGCAATGCGGATATGGTTGTATTTCTGACGTTGCTCTTTTTTCGGCTAGTTTCAAAAATTCCTGTTTCCAGTGATCCAGGCTCCTCATTCGGAAGATAGTTTGAAACTGTTCCTGTCGATAGCATTCAACGCCATGTTGCCATCGATGATTGTCTTGTAAGTTCACTTGAATCCGGTTGGTGTTTTTTTTTACCATTTGACTAAATCAAATTCTTGTGATTTAGTATCTTGTGAGTCTGACTTCAACGTCGATTGAATGCAGGTCTTCGTCGCTACTCATGCATTAAACTCTGTTTCATAGTGGATTCTTTGGCTTGCTACATTGCTGGTTGAATCTATGGGCTGAATTGCTGCAGTATGCATTCTGTGATATCTACTTCTCATACTTCCATCATACTCACGTTTTTGGTCGTATTTAGATTTGCCGATCGAGAGTTCTACAAGGACTGGTGGAACAGTACTAGTTTCAACGAGTTCTACAGAAAATGGAATGGTGAGCACTCTACAGAGAATTCAGCACAAAAGCATAGTATTGATGGGCCTGTAATTTTTCAGGTGTCGTTTACGACTTCTTGTATGAATACGCATATCTAGATAGTGTGGCATTCTTGGAGAAGTGCAAATTCTCCAAATCTGCTTCTAGAGCTCTGGCTGCTCTCTTTGTTATAGAAGCTTCGGCCGTCGTCCATGAGTACATACTCGCTGTTGGATTTCGCTTCTTCTATCCAATGCTCTTGGTGATGTTTGGAGGACCAGGATTACTCTTTACGCACCTTCATCGAGGAGACAAGAATGTGAGTAGTGGGTTTTTCGAAAATGTTCTTTCAAGCTTAGTGACTGTACATGTGTTCTTGAAGTTTCGTCGGCAGTTTATCATTGAACTGTGACGTTAATTGACGTTCTCTTCCTTTCTCATGACAGGTCAAGGGTCAAAACATATTTGGTAAGGATCAGTGTTTTCAAACCCGACACGAACAAGCAACTGACTTCGTTTCAAATCAATAGTGTGGTGTATGCTCTTGTGTGGAACGGGATTTCTCATATCATGTTATTCCCGCGAGTATTACGAACGTCAGAACTTGGTCTTGCATAGAGGGAAACTCGTGAGTTGATGGTTGAAGCCTATTTATCGCGAGACATCACGAATATTTACCTTCCGTCTTACTAGGATGCACAATTCTGGCGTGAATTCGTAACGCCGTACTCTCTTCAATCGTTGTTTGAGTCGATCTCATCCAGCTAAAACCAAAGCCGTGGGACACTTCCATATAATCACCACATGCATACCATTCGTAAAATCGTTGTTCGACGTCCATGGGATACTTTGCACTGTTTACTCTTGAGCTCAAGTGAGCTGGTTGCCCTGTTTCGGTGCAATGTTTAGTGAGTTTTAAGAAACAAGAATTTTGTACAGGTTTTTTAAATGGATGCTTGATCTCGGTACAACAGACCCTTTGTTGCTGGCAATCCTTAACGTTTGAATTGGCGTTTCGATCTGAGTGCAGTATAATATTGAAATTGAATATTTATAACCAGGCTGCGACCCGAGTTTACCACACGAAAAAAACTAATGACTGAATTTCTCATGTATTTTAAACCTCTCTAACAGCCCTCCCACCAACTTGTGGCAGTATGGAATGATGAGTCCATGTATCTGCCGGCTCAGCAGCAACTGATGCAGATGCGAGCATGACGGGCCTTAATCTACTTGGCCGTGCTGCCGTTGGTTGTGCGTGTGCAACTGTTCTCATTACAGATGGTCGTCGACTGAATGTTAGTGATGACAAAAGATCTATGCATTCCATCATGATGTCTGTTTTTGGAGATGTTGATGAGAGGCGTGATAACATGCTAGATGCATCTGGTGAAGAGAGGTAATTGTGAGTGTTTTTTGGTGAAATAAAAGTGCAACTGTGGCAAAAAAAAACACAATCGAAAGTGCAGTGCCACGACTTTCATTGCCCATTGCATCTCACGTACGTACCTTTTTTCAAGAAATTCCTAATCTCACAATCCCGGTCAAACTTCCATCGTCCAACCACTACTACCATTCGATCTCCAGATGCTGGTCTTGTGGCTCCGATCTCTTGTAACTGTGACTGCGAGTGAGATGAAGTAACAGCCGCAGTTCGTGGCCTTCCCATACTACTAGTATTACTAGATGGCTGCTCAAATTCTTTAAGAGCACCAACAATTATATCTAATATCTCATCCAAACAAGTCACACTCTCTCCCGTCACAAGCATCTTCCAATGTGACGGTCGTCGAGCACTCACAAGTAGATATTCACGGGCTTGTATTCGTGTTGACATTAAAATTGGTCGGTCTTCTGTTATTGTATTCGATGATGAGATTATAAATTGAGCAAAGCGGAGACTAGGTTTCTCCATAGGTGACAGCTGCTGATTGAACGGTCTCATCATTTCACGTTTAGTCAACATTCGTAAAAGGAAGACGGAGAAGAAGGCTAGCTCTGTGGTGTTTTTGATGGATATTGTTGGGCCGTCGACTACTTGATCCTCTGCAGACGTTGAAGGTTGAGGCAATGAAAATAAACCAGCGTCAGATACAGACGGTAGAAGCTTCCTCCATAGATTCAAAGCATGCGAAAACAGTTTATCTAGATACCGATCCAGTATGAATGCCGTGAGACAGTTTTCTAGTAGCAGTAGCATTGGTTTGACGTTGTTCGGTAGAGATAATTGGATTGGTAATTCTGGTGAGACTATTTCCGAGCACTACGCAATGTGTGAACGTGAGCGAAGAAAATGGAAATGATTGTAACAGTTGCAACTGGTATTCCAGATTTGTATAAACAACGGGTTTTTTTGCATACCTTGGCTTTCAGACGAACAAAGAATGAGAGTGCTGTGTCGATGAACCCCGATATTACAGAGTAACCAACTGTATCACTCCTACAAGACAGCCGGGTGAGTTGGTGGGCCACTTTTGAATAGACTCCACGTTTGTCATTGTCACTGCTTTTTCTTCACCTTAGCATAACGTATTTAATCATATCTGTAACCAAAATATCAACATGTTGAACATGCTCAACAGTTCCATCAATCGTCCTGCTATCGAGATCTTTTCCTATATTCCAGCCCAAGAGATGAGCAAGGATCTTCGTAATGAAGGATACTTTGTCAGCCGTCCTAAGATGTGGTAATTTGAAAAGGCTGAGCTTTGTTGAAGTATGCAACGAGGCGGAAAAAATGTGCACTAAGACGAATCATACCTTTTGATGAGACATTCAGATACAGCAAGTGATTTGGATAGCAATAGTAGAGTCTGTATGTTTGGTTTCATTTCTAATGACCAAGTTTCTGTCCAACGTTGGATCTCTTGTACTAGAGACCTATTTGGAATTAAAATTCGGGATTGGCAAAAGCGCGAGAAGGGCTTTTGTATGCGTTTTTTGTCCTGCTTTCCGTTTTGTCTACCTTCCGTTAACGAGATCTATACTTCTCAATAAGGGTATACTGGTTTCAGCACTTGTTCGTAACAGACAGATTATGATGTCCAGACAGCCTTCCATGGTATCCATAGATTGGGGCTTGATTTTGAACATTCTCGGCAACAGATTCAAGTTTCGATTCAGCATGATTTCAGCAATCATGCGACTAGATTCAGATGTGCCACCAGCACTACCAGCAATTGGATTTGCATCACTTGTATCTGGTTTGGTTATATCAAACCATGGCACTCTGTGATTGTGGTATTGTCGATTGCAGATCCATTGACAGAATATCTGCAGTACGTTTCGAGACGTCTATAATTGATAAATGCGTGTTAAATAGAGTAGTGTGCGTGCGGTGAGAGCGGGGCATCATGTGAATTAACTTTTCGTACTGAGTTTGATGTTGGTTTATCCAGCAACAGAGAGGCCAAGACATTAACGTTTTGCGGTAGATGGTTTATGAATGTACTTCCATCTAGTGAATATGTGCGAGATCTATTGAGATTTGTAGGATGGGATGAGACAAATTGTGATAACCATTCAAACATTAAAAAACGATACTTTGATAGGATGGAGCCGGTGAGTAGGGATATAGCAGATTGATCCAGTTCTGGATTGTCCTGGATAGTGGAGATCAGGCTCCCAATATCCTCGTAGACGTCTCTACTCATCTTCTCATCCAGAAGCGTACTTCATTCCAAATGGGTTTGACGAATGTGTGTTAATAAGGACGATCTGGACAAGACTCAGGCACAGAGGCACGTGAAGGATACGATACTGGAATTTATGAGTTTTCAAACCACGTAAGAAAGCGATAGATGGTCGATAACATTGGATGGTAGAAATTTGCTGGAAATGTGTTATTTGTTGGAGTCGAAACTTTATTGGTTTCTTGGGTACCAATGGATCATGATATAAAGGGATTGTCCTCAAGTAAGTCTACTTGTTGCCTATAGGCTTGAACCAAGGTTTTGGGAATGCTAAAATGCTCTTGCTCCGACAGTTCAAGCTTACTGGTGCAAATTACTACTTCGAATTCGCCAGAAGGTCGTCATATTGCTAATAATCTGCATAGATTGCTCTGAATTATATACTCACTCTGTCACTCTACTAGATTCCTTTCGTCGAGAAGGTGCCAGTTCAGCCTCGTCACTGTTGAATAGACGCAATTTGCCTCCACCACTCTAAGTCAATGCAATTACTCTAGACCTGTATAGAAATCGGACCCATGTGCCTTTCTATCATGTATGACCAATGGTCGACGGCACATACCATATCATGCCTCTATCGAATCAATGTTGAGCTCATTCAACATGAAAGGAAGTTACTATTTGGTAGATATCTTGCTCATATTGGAGGGAGTTTTCAACTCTCTCGCCGTCCCGTCGATTAGCGCTGTGAGATGTGAGAATGGCAAATCTCAGAGGAAGCCTTTGTCGGATTACCCAGCTATCGCTTAACAATCAATGCTGGACTCGGGGAGACCGTAGAATTCGCTGCACACGCTCCCTAAGAAGCGATCGAAGAATGAACTACCCACACTCAATGGCTTGAGTCCCTTCAATTCGTCGTCAAACGATATCTGTTAGGAACTTGCGTCAACATGCTACGGTTGTCAATGCTGAAGTGAGGCCACTTGTTGTCTGTGATGACTACTTTCGCAAAATATCTCGTCTTTCGCCGACGAAACCGAGAGGAGTGAACCGGCTCATACTTTCGCGGGTTCGCTCAACGCTTGAGTTGGACTAAAGATTCTTTTGGCTAAGAAACGCTTTCGCGCCAACTACTCTAGTCATCCTACAATGGATGATTTTTTTGATGTATTCATCAAGGTCACTCCCTCAAAGGCACACGACTGCGACGAATCGCCTTCGCACATAGCCAAGTCAAAATAGCCCACATTGGAAAGCACGGCAGTGAATCAGCCCAAAAAGAGTGATTTGTCTATTTTTGCTCTATATTGTGGAAGACTCTTTTACAAGTTGTCAAGCATTTACCAAATACATCATTTATCTGTCAAATATCTTTGTTGAGCATCCCGATTGTCTCTGTTTTCGGGACTGCCAAGTCGGTCATTATGTGGACCTTCGAATGTAGCATGACCAAGTGTCCCAACATGACTTTCCAGCCCCGAGTGACTATGAGTTTCACCAGTATGACTCGCAAGCCTAGAAAGAGCGAGTGGATCTGTACCATGGCGCTCCAAAGCAGCAGGAAGATCAACTGCTCCTCCAACACTGATTTCAAATCTAGACCGGTCGTGTGTTTCCTTGATTCTACTGTCATCAGCAATATGCTGGAATTTGTCAAGTCAAAGAATGATTTTTTCACTAAAGTGACTCATCCTTCTGCATTTACCTTTTGAAACCCTCAGAAGTACCGGAGCCATCAGTAACGACTTTTAACTCTTCATTCACTTGTCCCTGAGAAGACCCAGCTGCCAAGACCTTCAGGCGGTCGATATCAGTAGAGAGATATTCAATTTTTTGATCTGAGGGGCTCATTACACCAATCTGACGAGCGCCACCGTCATGAAGCTCGGTAGCAACGGAATGAGCTGCAGCTGTCATAAGCTGAGCTTCGACATTACTCATAGCGTGACCCTGTGCACTGCTTAGTCGATTCATAACACTGGAGGCTTCTAATTGACCATGAGATGCAGCAGTGCGTAAAATATTATATACAGGTTGGGAGCTTGCACTACTAGCAGCCTGTTGAGGGGCCTGTTTGACAGCTATCAAGGATTTCCCCTCTTGAGTGGTGACTTCCTTCCCCTTTTCATTGTCATTTTGAGCTGGTTGAGGACTAAAAGAAAGGCTGCTTGAGTGAGGGAACCAAAACTCTAAGCTGGAACTCCCCACATGAAGGGTAAAAACTTGCTTACATCGAGGGTGGAGCAGTCTTAACTCAGGGTTGACGAAATGTTCGTCGTCCTCTACCGGGTGCTGGTGCAACTGGTGCTACTTTATCACTTCCGTCTGCTGGGTTATTATCACTAATTTGCGGTTTGTCTCCCTTGTCTGCCCGACGGACCAATGTGTGCTTGACAGCTAAAGGCCCAACGGCGAGAATGGGAGACAGGATAGCGTTGCAGCAAGAGCTACAATCGATAAAGCAATGAGCTTCATTTTGAGCTGTTTTGGATCTTTCAATGCTCTCTGTAGCTTGATACTGATTCAGCTGGGTGAGGAAACTGTGGAGGGATGACGTTCGTGTTTCACTTTGACAGGCACACGTGGGTGGACATTTTGACACGTCCATCGTTTGTCTTGCTTTCTGATCAGAAGCACATCAGTTAACACAGCCTTTGGCGATGTAAACAAGAGATTTGTCTCGTTCAGTGCATGATGGCTTCTCTGCAACACTTTTTGAACTCGAGTGAAACTGACGCCTGTCAAACTACGCCAGAATTAACGTTTTGCGGCAGATGCGCCATGAGTTCACTTCCAGACAGTGGATATATGGAGATCTATTGAGATGGGATGAGATAAACTGACGCACCAATAATCAAACTCGATGCTTTGACAGAATGGAGCCGGTGACAAGCGATATCACAGATTGATCCGGTTTCGGATTATCCTGGATGGTGGAAAACAGATTCCCCATATCGTCGTAGACGTTCCTACTCATTTTGTCATCTAACAGTGTACATGCGGTTGGCGAAAGTGTGCTGACGAGAGCGATGAGTGTCCGAAGCTGTCACACGCCCATTTTGAACTGTGTGAGGTGGAGTATCAGCGCGGATTCTGTCTGTAGTCAGAGACAGACACAACTAAACAAAAGTGGGCCGACGGGGGTTCGTTCGAACCATCGCGTCGCATTTGCACAACACAGACACTTTCACACACGCAAAACGAGACACTATCACGGATCACAGTTTAAGTATGCGGAGGGTCACCACGCAAATTGTGCAGTCGTTGAAACTCAAACAAAAGATAGTCAACAACACGACGATCTCACTTCTCTGTTCGCATCTGGTCCGTTACTCAGAGACTTGCTCACTATGCATGTTGACTAACTTGTGTTTCGAAAAGTGGATAGAAACCAAAACCCATCACGTCAGACCAAGAATACGTTTACAATATTTGGAGTATTTAGCAAGAAATCTAGATATAGTACACGTTAAGAGATGCGTTGCCGTCTCGGTCGAAATGTTTTATTCCACTGTTTGTAAAACAACAAAACATAACGGCAAGAAGCTGTATATTAAATCAAACTTGCGTATTCGGTAGCATATAACGTAGATCATAAGCAACCATGACAGACCACCACCACGATCCCATTGATCGCATACTGCACATCTTGCAGTCAAAACATGTCGAGACGATCAAGAATGTGCTATTGGCCTACGCCGTCTATTACTACTCGACGTCCGTCATCGGATTGATGTTTAAAGTCGTCTTCTTCAGAGGCGACATACGCAAGGCATTCCGATCTCTCCTCCAAGTATGTGGGACATCTGATTTGAGTTGACATTTAAGCATCATGTCCTTTTACGTGTCTGTCGACATATTATCCATATTACACGCTCAATTTAACAACCACTTACTCCTCTCTTAGTCACTCATTCTCGGGGTACGTCGCTACGTACCAGGAATAGACGCTCAAGTCCAGAAAGAAGTCGCCAAATCAGTCGCTGGAATGGAAAAAGGCATCATCATTGGTGCCAGGGACAAGAAATACACAAAGCTACCTGCTAAAGGATTGGATACTGCTTCCCTCAGAATGGAAATGCAAAAGTACGTGACATATACTGAGTTTCAGAAATAGGTTTTTTGCTGGGTGAACTAGGCGGGCTCAAGTCTACTTTCCTGTAGATACCAGAAGCTGAGTCACGTCGACTTCAAGGACGGCAAAGTGTCTGGTGCTGTATATCATGGTGGCGCTGAATTAAATGCGCTCTTGACGGAAGCATACCACATGAACATTCTATCCAACGTGAGTACATATATTGCATTGTCACAATTAATTCATGTTCTTTTTTATTTTTTGGCCTGCGTTTTGCTCCAAAAAAAGGATATGCAAGCCCATAAGTATCATTGTGCTCATGTCCACCTACCAATTAGCCTCTACATCCAGAAATGTTTCCAGGTGTTCGTAAAATGGAGTCTGAAGTAATTCAGATGGTCTTGTCAATGTATAATGCCCCAGAAGATGCTGGTGGAAACATTACGTCAGGAGGTACCGAATCCATCTTGATGGCGGTTAAGGCTGCCAGGGATTTCATGGAGGCCAAGAAGGGAATTACCACTCCAAACATGTACGTAATTGAAAAGTCACTTTTCAAGCGAGAGCAGAACAGAAAGCTCAGTATGTATTTCCACATAGGGTCGTACCTGAAACAGTCCACCCGGCATTCGACAAGGCCGCCCAATACTTCAAAATCCAAATGATCAAAATCCCTGTCGACCCTGTTACATTCAAAGTCAACCTCAAAAAAGTACGAGCTGCCATCAATCGCAACACTGTACTTCTTGTTGGATCATGTCCCAATTATCCTCATGGAATTGTGGACGATATACCAGCATTATCGAAACTCGCTCTTCGATATCGTATTCCTTTACATGTCGATGCATGTCTTGGTGGATTTATTGTTCCGTTTGTGGATAAAGCTGGGTTCCCATATCCAGATGTATTTGATTTCAGAAATGAAGGTGTTACGTCTATTTCTTGTGATACGCATAAATATGGGTAAGTTGAAGAGTACGACTACCATGTATTGAGACTCTGAGATCGCGATTCGAGGGTATATATGGTAGCCGCGGAATGCTTCGTTTGGCCTTCCATCGCCATTTAGCAGCGACAAGACACTCACACATATTGTTCTCCCGCAACTATTAGTTTTGCACCCAAAGGGTCTAGTGTAGTCATGTTTAGGACCAAGGAGTTGAGGAATTATGAGTACTTCATTACAACGGAATGGCAAGGCGGAGTCTATGCATCTCCAACCATGGCTGGGTCACGACCTGGTGCTCTCGTAGCTGCATGTTGGGCTGCCATGGTCCATTTCGGTGAATCAGGTTATGTCGACTCGACTAGGAAGATTGTTGGCAAGGTTCGAAAACTCAAAGCTGCGTAAGTGGTTTGTGCTTGTATACGTGTGTTTTGGAAATAACCAGTCGCTATTACACCCTGCTAATAGTATTTTTTTGTATCCGTCGCTCTCGTGTTAACCTTTTTTTTCCCTTCAGCATTCATGGAATTCCAGAACTGGAACTCATTGGAGACCCAATGATGTCTGTCATTGCATTCAGAGGAAAAGACGATTTCCCTATATTTGGGATAATCGATCTATTGTCTCGCAAAAACTGGCATCTGACGCCTTTGCAACAGCCTTCTGGAATTCATCTGTCTACTACATATGTAACAGATGAAGACCAGTTGATTGCTGATATAAAAGAAGCTGTTGCTATTGTCAAGAAGGATCCCAAGTCGGCTATGGGAGAGGTGAGCTGCATGATACTATGACAACATTATTTTTTGTTGCATTCCGACAAGTGTTTTGTCAAATGGGGAGACGAATTTTGTTGACAGGGACAAAAAAGCTCTATCGAGCATTTATGGATAGTCGACAGTCGCTGACTGACGACTTGAACTGTTTCGACATGAATCCCCCACTCACATTACCTTTTTGTTCCATCTTCTCACCTAGTCTGCTGCAATATATGGAACAGTTGCCAGTATTCCCGACAGAACAATTATAAGAGATGTGGCTAAAGGATTTTTGGACTTGCTGACCAAAATATAGAAGAAAAAGTTTCGCTGGTATTTGAAAACGTTTGTTTATTTAAGATAAAATAAAGGTTCTTGTTTGCGTCAGCCATTTTCACCTTTGTGCTGGTTTTTTTCCTCGCTAAAAAAATCTGTTTGTATCTGGGTTAGGAGGTGAGTATGGTCAACCGGCACTGAAGCTGCTGTGTTTGTGACATTTTTCTGGTATCATACACGGTTAGCTAACACGCTTTACGACTTTTAAATTTAAATTCAGCGATTCCGGGTATACGCCCGTCACGTAGCTGGCATCGATGTTCAAAACAAAGTCGCCAAAGTTGCTGGACTGGCAGTTGGAATCATCGGTGCTTGAGGCAAGAAATTTTAAAAGGATTGGATACCGCTGGCACTCAGAATGGAAATGCGAGAATTTGTTGCATTTCATACTAACATGTTTGTATTCTTTTTCCTGGTTGCCGTGAGACCTTGGTCTAAAGATACCAGAAGCCGAGTCTTGTTGGCTTCGAGGAGAGTCTGTATTTGGCCGAACTGCTCTCAACTCGTGACGAATGCAAATGAAGCAGCTTCCATTCAAAATGCATGTGTTTCTCTATTTTAGTGTTTGCTTACAAAGAAAATATATATTGCTTATTGATTGTTCTTTCTACCTCAACTACGACCTAAGATCCTTCAACCTCTTATACAACTCATCATCAACCTGCTCACTATCCAACGCCTCGGCCTCCTCCTCATCAAGATTCTCAACAGGAAGCTCCAGTGATAATGGCGTGTGTTCATGCATCCTTTCCCATTTCCCATCGTCCATTTTCTCGTTATCCAATTCCTCAACCAGCGACTGCGTATCGGAATCCTTCATATGGAAGTGGTAATCAGCTATTTCGGGTCCGGTATTTGGATGTACGAGCGACAGCCTCGTGCCAGCAGGTCGATCAGCTAATCGTCTTGTGGTGCTACTAGTTGTTGAATGATGGCTACCATTTTCAGAATGTACTGAGCGATGCATATCGTCACTAACAGACTCGTTATCTAGTTGTGCTGCTTCATCCTGGTCGATATGGAGCTCATGCTCGTGTTCGACTGACAAGTCAGTGTGTTCATGCAGCCGTTCCCATTTGCCCTTGTCAACAGCTTCACCATCAAGTTCCTCCATCTCGGATTGAGTATCAGTGTCATTATTATGTAGATGGTAGTCAGCTATCTCGGGACCGACATTTGGATGTGGGCTCGGCGACATTCGAGGAGAGTTACGGTGGCTGGATATCACACTGGCTCGTCTCGGTGGTTTACTGACTTGCTGGTTTCTAGTATTTCGTATTTGAGATAGCTGTTTCGACACGGCCTCTTGTGGGAGGATGTTGGCGTGCATGAGACCCATATACATGTTATCGGGTGATGGTGCTGGCGTTGTTGCATGTCGGAATGAGCCATATTCAGTACCGACTTCAGAACCTAAATATGTATCTGGAGTAGTTTCACCGCCTTCATTGCCACTTTCTGGATCGTCTACAGTCAAATAGACTGGGTTGCCATC
Source organism: Synchytrium microbalum (assembly GCF_006535985.1). Classification (NCBI taxonomy): domain Eukaryota; kingdom Fungi; phylum Chytridiomycota; class Chytridiomycetes; order Synchytriales; family Synchytriaceae; genus Synchytrium; species Synchytrium microbalum. Next base: position 17,441 of record NW_022158389.1, on the reverse strand, counting down.
GTTGTCTGTTGTAGAAGATATTGTGGATGATGGAGCTGTTGGTGGTTTCCTATACTTCTGTTCGTTCGGGCTTGAAGCTTCAATTACTTTATCGGGTATTTCTGGCGTCCTACTAGTAGTATTATGAGTTGGTTGTGTTGGTGTTCCTGAGCCATTTCTATTACTGTTACTGCTACTACTATTGGCTGCATCACGTTTGGCTACAGTCACCCGCTTGCTGGCCAAATCGGGCACGACTTCACCTCTAGCGAGTGGTTCAATTTTGGTACTAGCATTAAATAGATCTTCCAACTCATAATACACTCGCGTGAGCATCCAGTGAGCAACAGTATTATCTCCCTTCCCGATGGTAATCAAGTCGTCTCGTACAAGTGCTGATGCTCGCTTATTCGATGACAATCCTCCTTCTAATGGTATACCATTGATATCAAGCACCTCATCATTCGAGACTAGTTTGACACTGTCGCGATCTTTATCCCACTTGTTTAGTCCCATACACATCTCGATGGGCCTCAGTACATCATCTTCAAGCATTCTGGCACCAATATCCGACAAGACGACAGTCTCAGTAGCTTGCACGGTATATGAACCATGTATTTGTCGAATTGATTCTAGAAAAGGATCAATCCATGGTATAGCACACATCACTCCTCCACCTTTAAAATGATGCGACAGTATATCTCGTAGAAGTTCAAGATGATTTACGCTAGGCCCTGCTTCTGTATTTAATAATCGCAAGGCTTCTTTGGCTTTTGGAGTGACGTGATCCCAGCATGAGCGTAATCGACGCACCATGAGTGAGTTTAGTGCTCGCAGTAGTGCCACTGTAGCATTTATATCCCTGTATACGTATAGCATTAAATATGTAGTGTATATCAACATGTGAATGGTGTTGGTTGGATGCGTTGCAGATATGATACCGTCGATAGCGACTCTGGTTAAATATTCGTGGAAGTCACCAAAGGCCGTGACAGAGGCTAATCGTTGTGAAGTACCATTATTATTTACGTCTGACGGCGATGATGGAGCTAGTGCATGCGGCACTAGATCTGTCCTAACTACAATCTCTGAAAAGAGACCCGTATCAATAGATGCTATTTGAGTTGCTATATGTTCTGGTGAGAATTTTAGCCATGGCATATGCACCACTGTCTTGTATATAGCATCAACCTCTTCAATTTTTGATTGAGCAATTCGTACATCCTCTACAAGCCTTCTCATCGTTTGAAGAGGTGGTGCAGTCTCTAATTTCAATGCAGCAGCATATCGTGCGGTTGCCACCGTGAGTGCAGCTGTTTGCTGAGACCGTATTCGAGCAAGCGGGGAGACGGGAATCATTGGCGTGCCTTCTACGGATCAATCGAGGTATGTCAACAAATGCACGTTGGCACCAACTTGTGCATACCATTAGGTGTTAGGTGCACCTTTGTGGTACGTTATCATGTTCTCTTACCCGGAATGATATAATGTACATCGGGAGCAGCCAGGGTTGAGGACGGGCCTTGAAGATTTCTAGCAGGCTCGTTATATCGTGCTTTCATGATTTCCTCAGCACGCGTAAGAGACTGATGGGCGATACGAAATAAATTGTTGAAATCCTCAGGCCGAGCTGTAATATCTATTGTAGTAGAAGGAAGAGTCTGAGTGGGGCTTGATGCACAGCGGCACCAGATGATGTGTCAAAACATAAAATTTGCCCAATCGATCGTACCATTCTCTGACCACGTTGTCGAGGATAGACGCAATAGCATGGCGTTGACGGCTCTCAAATTGGAGGCGAAGGATTCCTGATGACCAAATAGTGTGAGTTGTGAACTTCGTCAAACCCCCCAAAAACCAGGCGAGCACGACATACCTTGAACTGAGAGGAGCTGTACGCAGCAGTAGCAGCCTGTACAAAACTATGCACCTCATTTGACGACATGCTGGCAGTCAACATTTGCATAAGTTGCAGGTTGTTTAAAGAAAAGTTCTTTTAGACTGATGACTGGAAACTGCAAAGGGTGTTCTAGACGTTTTCTACCCGATCGTCTTGTGTTAGAATATTGTAAGCAATAAGACGCACGTGTCAGTCACGTACTCTCGAAGGTCTCAGCAGCATGTGAGTCAGAATGTTCTTCAAGGGATGCTGCTACAGCCAGTTATTGGAAACGACACACCGCTCACTCAGAATTTCAGAGTGCGAATATGAATATAGGAAGACTGGGCGCTCCAATTTACTACTTAAGGCCTGCTTCGTCTGTACAAAGTACAACAGTGCGGTCATTCACGTCCATCTTGGACATAAAACTCCAAATTCACAAGGATGACACGTCTATACATGATCAAAACGAGTTGCAATAGCTCGAATCTGTAATTTAGACGCCTTCTCCTCGTTAACTGTCGATCACCTCCTGCGCCTCTCAGCACCGCATATATGTACTCGTAACATCCTTCGCGACAGAGATTCCAACAAAGAGGAGGCAGGGACACATAGCGAAGGCCAATATGGACTGGTACTGCACACTGCTATCCCAGTCTACTGTCTGTAGTACATACGAGGTGCTATAATTCAGGTAATTACTCAAAATCCAAACTGCCGCTAACTGGAAATATGGATTTAGGTCGTTCATTTCACTAGCCTCTTCCTCTATGAATCAGCCCTCCACTGCACGCGCTGTAGCGAATTCTCTCTGGACTGGATTGCTGATGGCTGTATGGCCCTGGTATTGGAACTTGCATTTGGCCTACAAACATTTGACTTTGTTTTCATATTTGAGGACGACGTGCTGGAGGCGCACGAAAGCATATCGCCATTGCAATACTCATGTCCATACATGTCATATGCTGACTCTATTCTCTTTCTTGTGTCCATTCATATATTTTTAAAGTCGCCATACGCCAGTCACAAGCCTGGGAGAAAGACTGAGTGAAGAGACAAGGTCACAACGTACAACGTATTTGTACGTAAGTGTCAACCTCATCTCGTCTCAATGAAGCGTTGTGTTATACTGTTGCAAACAGTACAAAGTCGTGTTTGTAAAAGTGCGTTGCTGTGCTAAACGAGAGAGCTTGAACGCGTTTAGAGTAGTGCGATATGATGCTGACAACAGTTGACACGTATTGGCGTACAATATTATTTGACGGTACAAAGCCACTCCGGGAGTTGGTTATGTTTTTCGTTGATTGATATTTTCTTCCCTTGAACAATAACAATCAGACTAATCTTGTATCTGCTCAGTTCTTCCAGCAGATCCTCGTTCCCGTCTTGAGAGATTCAGCAGCTTGACATACTACGGTAGTCTTGCTCAACCTTAAAAACAGATTCCACATCGATACTTGTCCCCTGTGGATTCTATCCTGTCGGTTGGTAAATTTCAATCATTGAATGTGTGGAGGATGGTACTGGATGGGATTTATGTAGGTGATGATGGATGCGTCGTCTCCTGTTGTTGGATTATACGAGTTGGGGTGTAGTCGTTGACATCAAAGTTTCAAGCAAAAAAAATTGAAAGGAGTTTATGGAGGGGGAAGCTTTCATTGACTGCATCAGCACCTGTATGGATGCACATTGGTATGATGTAGATGAACAAAGTAAGACAATTGTGGTTTGAATTGACATATACTGGTATAACGCGTCTGCTGTTTGGAATGGAAGAACAAACGAATTGTTTTATAACGCGATGCGATGTCCAGCAACTTCCTACATTGATTCTTTATTCTTGGCATCTATTTTGCCTTCGTCTTTCTCGTTTTGTCCTTGATTGGCATTCTTCAAAAATGTCAAAATTTCGAATGCCTTCCATCGTCTCGTTTCAACTCCACATTGAACTGGTTCTCAACCAAAGGTGAAGCCTGTTATAAGAAAGCTAGGCTCGAAACACACTAAAATTTATACATTTATTCAATAGTCAATTATCATTATGAGGGGTACAGGTCTCCTTCTTCTTGCTTTGACATCGAGTGTGTTGGGACATGCTGGCCACGACCACGGCGACCATCAACATGAACATGACGCTCCAGTTGCTGATGATACTCCTATAGAAATACCTTCCGCCATATTCCAGGTGCGTTGGAAGTGTCAATCTTATCCACTCCAATGGATCGACAACATCAACATTTCGAAATAATTTTCATGATGGTGTTGCCCAATAATGACCTACATTAGTAGTCAATGAACTGCATTATCATTCATTCAGACGAGATTGACTCTCTATTAAACGATAATTCTAACATATTCCTCGTTGCAGATTACCACCATCAAGGGTACTCTAGTTGAACAATTCTCTGCTCCTGACTGGAGCTCTCGATGGGTTGCTTCTGAAGCAAAGAAGGTCGTCGATGGTGTAGAAGACGATGATCTACTACGATACCGAGGTATCTGGGCTGTAGAAGAACCTACCGTCCTACCTGGAATCACAGGAGACAAGGCCTTGGTCATCAAGACTGCTGCTGCTCATCATGTATGTACATTAAATCTCTTGAAAGGACGACATTTGAGCAACGAGGAACATCTGCCAGGCTATATGCAACTTGGTATCATTTCCTTTAATTCATTACGATTTTTTGCTCCCATAGGCCATTTCATACAAATTCGACAAACCCATCGATCCAACTGGTAAACCATTGGTAATCCAATACGAAGTCAAGTTACAAAACGGATTGGAGTGTGGTGGCGCATACATGAAGCTATTGACTTATGACCCAAAGTTCGAGGCTGGTAAATTCCAAGACTCGACTCCATACACTATCAGTAAGTTTCAAGCCTTGTTTTGTAATGGTGACTTGATTTATCTGTGCTTACTCGCTCCTCTGTGCTCTCCTCTAGTGTTTGGTCCAGACAAGTGTGGATTCACCAACAAGGTTCACTTCATCTTCAGACACAAGGTGAGCCAGTTTCGCGTGGTTCTGAGACTTTTTCCGCTCAGTTTGAACGTACGGACCAAAACTAACATTCTCCAACCTCAATAGTCACCCAAGAGTGGTGAGATCGAAGAAAAGCATATGAACGCTCCTCCTCAATCAAAGACGGACAAACTCAGCAACTTGTACACCTTGATTGTTCATCCAAACAATACCTTCTTTATCAACATCAATGAAGAACAAGTTAAGACTGGTTCTCTATTGGAGGACTTTACTCCCTCTGTCAATCCTCCTAAAGGTGAGCTGGAATCAAAAAAAAGGGCACACGGCGTGGACGTAATGTACTCACGTACTTCTTGCGAATTCATTTTTCAGAAATCGATGATCCTGAAGATAAGAAGCCTGCTGACTGGATTGATGAGCCCAAGATTGCTGATCCTGATGCAACCAAACCTGATGATTGGGATGAAGATGCTCCTCTTGAAGTCGCTGATGATGATGCCACGGTAAGAAGTCATGAAGTCATGCAAAACCTTTACTGCGTATTCTTTTCTATTTTCTCCAGTAGAATGTAAACTGATTGCCGTTTCTTTCGCATAGAAACCTGGAGATTGGTTGGATGATGAGCCAGAGACTATTCCTGACCCTGAAGCCGAGAAGCCTGATGACTGGTATGTTACTCAGTATACAATTTCTGACTTTGAGTTTTTTTAGCAAGACCAATGATCAGAATCTGATCATCGGTTCTGCTCATGTTGACTACAATTTCGCAGTTCTAACCATGTCGTTTTAGGGATGACGAAGAGGATGGCGACTGGGTCGCTCCTACTGTAGCGAATCCCAAGTGTGAAAAGGCTTCTGGTTGTGGTGTCTGGAAACGTCCAATGAAACGTAATTTAGCCTACAAAGGCAAATGGCGTGCTCCTCAGATCGACAACCCAGCTTACAAGGGTGAATGGAAACCACGCAAGATTGCCAACAAGAACTACTTCGAAGACTTACACCCAGCAAACTTCCAAAAAATTGGCGGTATTGGATTTGAGCTCTGGACGATGCAGGATGGTATTAGCTTTGACAACATCTATGTTGGCTCATCCATTGAAGATGCTGCTGCCTTGGCCAAAGAATCTTGGGACGTCAAATATAAAATCGAAAAGGCTAACGAAGCTTCTGAAGCACCCAAACCACCCAAGGATGAGAAACCAGTAGTAGATGATGGAAGTGTTGTTGGAAAAGTTACGTCAATCTTTGAAACCATTCGTCAACGTGTCGTCGACTTTGTTGTTGCCGCATCCAAAGATCCAATCAAGGCAGCCCAGGAGGCTCCTGAAGTCGCTGTTGGATTAATTGCTACTGGTCTATTACCCGTCCTCTTGATGTTTTTGATTATCGGTGGTGGTAGTTCAGAACCTGCTGCTCCCTCAAAGGTGCGTACATACCAGTCTACCATTGGTTGTTTTTTGGTCGTCGAAGAAGTTGCGGTACACATTTGCTCACGTCATCAAATTCTCTTAAATAGAAGGAAACGAAGGCTTCCAAAGAAAAAGACGAAGACGAAACAGGCGAGTCGACTGAAGACGAGCCAAAGAAGGAAACGAAGGCTACAAAAAGAACGGCAAAGAAGGCCGCAGCTTCAGAAGATGATTAAAATGTATAGAGATTTCTTAAAGTAAAACAAGCAAAAACATATAGGCAGTAAAAACAGAGATGTATTTCCACACAACATTACTTGTGCAAGAAACACTTTCAAAAGACTGTGACGAATTGCAGTTTCGCGATTTGGTGTACCTGCTGGGATCAGTGTTCACAATAACCTCATTCAGCTCTCATTCCTAGCAACGTAAACAGAGCACACAAGATAGTGGCTTAAGAAAAATGGCACTGGCATTGCACAAACCGCTCTGCTGCCATTGATCGAGCCTAAAGGCTAATTTATAATATTTTACTCCACTCTGATACGATACGTACAATTGCGAGCCCAATTATGAGAGCAGGTAAAGATAAACTGGTCCAAGGAGGATGAAACCGCACATTGACATTGTTAAAACTCTCCCGTTGGATTCGTTGATGATTTAAAAAATGCGTATATTCGTATGACTACACGATTCGTTTCAGTGTATCGTCCTTCCGTTTCGAGGTATCTTCTTTCTCTCTGAAACCGGATTTTGTAACCGACTGTGTACGTCCAGAACCTCCACCAATCACAGAACTTCATGGCTGCGTTGGTATTGCTGAACTTCCACCAACCACAAAAATTGTTGGTTGCCATTGATGAATGCCGAAAAAGGAGAACAGTCGTTTCCTCAATCCCACGTTGCTGTATAGAATCAGCAATCCATTGCACAGTGGATGTGCGCAGAGTCCAAATATGCTGACGGCTGATGATCATGAAAGGAAAATATAAGAAATGAAATCTCTAGCATGTCAACACAAAACATTTTCCTTTCTCACCATAAAACTCAATAGACGCCTCCTGTCCCGAAAGCAACTCATAAAGGGATTGAAAGGTATATGACGCGAAAAGCGTAAAGCTGTTTAGTGCCAACATGGCAAACTTGATGAAGAGTTGCACTTCGACCTGGAATGCCCCCTTAGCAAAAGCTGATGTCGATTCGGCTCTAGAGTTCTTGTGGAGGTCTTGCTGTGGTGTTTGAGATGCTGCGACTGCCGTTGAAGGTCCAGCAGCGACCACTACTTTTCTTTTTGAGTATTGCATGTCTGCTTCTTTCGTGACTTTGATAAGTGATGTCTTCTTGGCATGTATATACGCCAGTATTTTCAGGTTTACAAGGGCGATTCCGTTCTAAACAGATAGTGCTGATCAGCTGAGTCTTACGAGTGTTTTTTTTTTCGACCAGAGAGAAATTTACCACGACTACTAGTAGGAATATGACAATGACTAGATTCTGGATGAGTCGAGAAATGGAATCCCGGGCGTACCACGGCACAAAGCAGTATGTAAGAAGGGGTGCCGGTACTGTTGGGATTCCAAGCACTACAAGTGATTAGAACGAGGTGAAAAAAAGAAAACAGCAATGCGTCAACTATGCCTCAAGTCCACGCTACGTACATAATGGAATCAGTATACACGCAGGCCCCCAAAACCATGCTACCAAACAGAATACATAGATGTATACCTGTTTTGTCTCGACAGTCTAAAATCGAAGAATGGATGAACGTTGCAAAAGGTGACAATGATAACAAGTAAACAAATCTCCAGAGCAAACATCTTCAACACACCTTCACGACACAATAGTACCTCTCACATCCCATTCCCAGCAACGTAAACAGCGAGCACGACATGGTCATTCCAATAACGAGAGCGTTTGCATCACACATGAGTTGATTTCCATCCATTCCACCTTTCGAGTAGTAAAAGACTATATTCCAACCTTGATAGAGCAAAAACACTAGATCCGACAGCATGAGATTTATTAGAAATATGCCTCTGCCTCGATAGAACGATTTGTCTGTTATTGATGCGATCAAAAGTGTGATTATGAGGATGCCACCAAGGCAGAGAGAGGGTAGTATAGAATAGAAGTGAGAATATGTCGTAGATGTCCATGGTTGATTCAATCGATCCATTATTGAAGACGATGGGTTTGGTGAGCAGTTGACGTAGCGTTAAAGGATTGCGTCGGATACACGTCAACCTAAAAGGACTTGAACTTCCGGTCGAAACGGAGGTTTTCATGGATGAATCAAAACACGCGGTTCAGGCTTCTCATGCGCCTTTGCTTTGCTCGCATTATCTTTGAGGATTAGGTGCATCAAGTTGATCATGCAGGGGTTGATACATTCAATAATCAATATGATACAGTCCAGAGTGACTGCCGACTTTAAAGTCAAAGGATCTATAGCACGTAGAAAAGCTTTTACTGAAGGTGAAAGGAATAGATCTATTTTTCGAACACTCTTTATACTAAAACCCTCAAAAGTGTGTCTTCTTTTCGTTTCAGTGTATCTTCTCTCTCTTTCGAAACGCATTCCTTCTCCGACGGTGCACGTCCACTATTCAAGGACCTTGGTACTGATGAGCCTCCACTTACAGAGCTTGCTGGTTGTTTCGGTCGAATTCCGAAAAACGAAAGAAGTCGTTTCCTCAATCCCACGTTGCTGTACATTATCAGCAATGCATTGCATAGCGGATGTGCGCAGAGTCCGAATGTGCTGAAGGCTAATGACCGAAAATGATGGTGTTGGTGGAATCTAAAGTGTATCAAGACATACAACCCAACCTCTTACCATAAAACTCAATCGAAGCCTCTTGCCCCGAAATCAACTCATATAGCGATTGAATCGTATATGGAGAGAAAATTATGAAGCTATTAAGCGCCAATATGGCAAACTTGATAAACAATTGGAACTCGACATGGAATGCCCCCTTAGCAAAAGCTGACGTCGATTCAGTTCTAGAGTTCTTGTCCGAGAATGATGCTCCGGCAGCAGCAGTTGTAGGAGATGCAACAATTACTTTTCTTTTTGAATTTTGGTATTGCAAGTCTGCCTCCCTCTTGACTCTGATTAGAGAGGTCTTTTTTGCTTGTATGTAGGCTACGATTTTGAGGTTTACGAATGTGATTCCGTTCTAGAAGAAACGAAAAGAAAGAGTTACTATGGTGTATTCATGTAGCATTTTCCTGGATATGAGATACTTTACCACGATAACCAGTATGAATGCGATTATTATGAGGTTTTGAACCAGTCTCGGAATGGAGTCTCTTGAATACCATGGCACGAAGCAGTAAGAAAGAAGTATGGAGGGTACTGGTGGGACTCCAAGTACTATGAGATATATACTTGGTGAGCAAAAAAAATGCGAAGGCAGGGTTGACAATTCGACATATGTTCACGAAGTCCGCCACCATGCGTACACAATGGAATCAATATACATGCTGGTCCCCAAACCCATGCTGTCACACAGTAAGCATAGATGTATATCTCATTGGTTTCAGCAGTCTAAAAACCCGAATGTTTAAAAAAAGCAAAGTATAGTTACAGTACATACATACGAGCTGTTGTTCAAAAACCTCAACACACCTTAACAACTGAATAATACCTCTCAGCTCCCATCCCTAGCAACGTAAACAGACTACACGATATCGTCATCCCAATGAAAACAGCATTTGCGTTACAAACAAACTGATTCCCATCCATTGATGCTTTCGAGTAATACAGCGCTAAATTCCAACTCTCATACAGCACAAATACCAAGTCTGAAAGCATGAGATTGATCAGAAAGATTCCTCGGCCTCGATAGAATGATTTGTCAGATAGGGAGGCGATTAGGAGAGCAATTAGGATGAGCCCACCTAGAGCAAGGACCGGTAATACAGAGTAGAAATGGTAGTACGATATTGATCCCCATGGTTGATGTAGTCTGTCCATGACGTGAAGAGCTTATGTTGGAGGACAGTTGGTCTAGTTTTTAGGATTGCGTCCGGATACAATCTAAAAAATTCGGGTTGAGACGGAAGTTTTCCATGTCTCTCGATCATAGACAATCGTATTGGAATTTTCTTTTCATCTCAAATACGTGATGCATACTTTCTTCGTGGGGCTATACACTGTCTCTGATTAATTATTATGGTGCGAGTTTTACGCAAATGATGTAAGCTTGAAGCTTTCCAAAAAAAAAAGTGAAATCGCAAAGAAAACATTTCGTTAGAAGAGTGAACAATATTTTATTGAATAATTCGCGTGGACCTTTCCGTTCCTGAAGAGTAAAATCTGACCATACGGCGACGGTCTTGTATTTTACTTTTCCACGGCACGAATTTGATGCGAAACTAGTCAAGCTGATACAGGGAAGACACGTCCTGATCCAAGTAGTAATCAGACACTCGGTCTTGGATTTCTGATGACTGGCACTCTTCAGCCCAATCTAGAGACTTGGTTCTCGTAGTGTTTTAGGCAATGAGGTAATAACTCAGACCCAGATCCAGCTTGTGCGTCATATCCATGATTCTCCTATTTCGGTGAACTGCCGACTGAAAGCCGTTGCGTTTTTCGAATTCCAAAAAACGAGAATAACCGTCGTCGTAATCCAACGTTGCTGTAAAGTATTATCAGACTATTGCACAATGGTTGAGCGGCGAGTCCAAACCCACTAAAAGCTGCGGCAAAAAAACACAAGTTAAGAGATGACTTATACCATAAGTGCGAGGATACGACAAGGTTCTTTACCATAAAATTCAATACCAGCCTCCCGTCCTGAAATCAGCTCATACATTGACTGAATGGTATATGGAGTGAAAAGTATGAAAGTCGCTACTGCGAGTATAGCAAACTTGATGAATAGTTGGACTTCCACATTGAATGTCCCTTTGACAAAAGCTGAGTCGGGGAGTGAAATCCGGTGATCTTGCTGTGACTGTTCTGGAGATGTTATGGCTGATACAAGTGACGATTTCTTCCTCCCGTCTCGGTTTTGGATGTCTGCTTCTTTCGTCACTTTGATTAGGTCTGCCTTCTTGGCTCGGATGTATGAGAGGATTTTGAGGTTTACAAGGGTTATTCCATTCTAAAATAAAACAACAAGAATGTAATCATGTCTGGGATTCCACTGCTTGTCTTGGCACTCGAGAAACTTACAACGACTACCAGTACAAACGTGAGTATGACGAGGTTTTGAACGAGTCTCGGAGTGGAGTCCCTCGCGTGCCATGGTACAAAGCAATAGGAAAGGAGGACAGTGGGAAGCGGTGGAACTCCAAGCACTAGGATGATGATATACAGATTAGCAAAGCAATGAAGAACAATGGAAACATGGGTGTGGATGGAGTCATGGATACGCACACAACGGAAGCAGCATAATTCCTAGTCCCCATATCCACGATATCAGGCAATAAGCATATATATGTATGTGCTTCATTTTGGCATTCTAGGAAGATGGATTAAGCGTCAAAATAGCTCGAAAATATACGCTGGATGACGCAAACCGTTAAAACGATCACTATACCTTGACCACTGAGAAGTACCTCTCAGCGCTCATTCCCAGTAACGTCAGAAGCGATGTCGCTGTAGTCATGCCAAGAAACACGCCATTAGCATTACACATTGCTTGATTGCCATCCATAGATTCTTTGGAGAAATAATATGCCATGTTCCAAAGCTCATACAGCAAAAATACCAAATCAGCAAGCATCAGGTTAACAAGAAACATGCCACGACCTCTTGAAAATGTCTTGTCGGTTATGGAGGCAATTAGCAGGTTGATATTCAGAAGCCCTCCTAGAGCGAAAGCGGGCATCACAGAATAGAAATGGTAGTATGTTGTGGAAGTCCACGGTTGCGTTAGTCTATCCATCGCCAGCCTTGGCTTGTTTAGACACCTTCTCGTTCATCGGAATTGCGCACAACCTCATGATTTCGATTATTTTTTAGGGAGATGGGGGTTTTGCATCCCCCTCTAAAATAACCCCCAATCGACTTGAAGGTGGTTCGAGTATACCCGTTGACACTGGTCTGCTCCTTTAAGAGAGGCATCTCCTGACACATTTTCTTTTATTGACGTTGCTGTTGGGTTTATTCACTGCAGATCACACAGGGAACGTGTGTTTTGAGTTGATGAATTCAATATTATTATTCAAATTTTTGGTGGGAATCTTGGATCTTGGGTCAATTTCTCCCGCTTGCTTGTGGCCGAAAGGAAGACCAGGATGGTTCACTCGCAAAAAGAAAAACTCCACACAGCAAAGAATGACAAATTTTGGTGAGGTATGAATACTAATATTATTTTGGCTGTCCGGAAGTTTCAATATCGGTATTGTGAGATCTGATTATGGTCGCTTGAGTAAAAAGCGAAATCCTTCCACGCTGCACGGTGGCCTTGTGTGATTCTCGTGCAGTAGCACGATTTTGTAACCAAATCAGACTCAGGGAAAGCACTTCGAGATGGAAAAAGGGTACTGCGTCAGGTAATGCTCAAGCGTGGTGAGCGAATCGTAACACTGTCGCCCAGGTCGATCAGCAAGTTTTGAGCTTGAGCCCGACTCCGTGGTATCCAGAGGCAATAGGTATCAAGCAAACCTTGACTCCCTGTCTGTTGCGCCCCGCGTCCATGACTCTATTTCAGGCCAGCAGAAGGCCGTTGCCCAATGGAAAGCTGTTGCGGTTGTGGAATTCCAAGATACGAGAATAGACGTCGTCGTAATCCAACATTGCTGTATAGTATTAACAGACTACTGCATAGTGGTTGTGCGGCGAGTCCAAACGCAGTAAAAGCTTGTAAAGAAATAGTAATGAACGAGTGTAGCATCTGAAGCAAATGACACGAAGAACTGCCTTTACCATAGACCTCGATGGATGCCTCCTGTCCAGAAATCAACTCGTACATTGATTGAACCACATATGGAGCAAAACGTGTGAATGTGGATCCTGCGAGAAGAGCAAACTTGATGAAAAGTTGCACTTCTACATGAATATGAAGGTAAAGATGTTGTTAAAGATTCTCGGAATAGAATCTCTTTCATGCCAGACGACAAAGCAAGCAATACGAAAAAAGTGGGAGTTGGATATGGTGGAGCTCCAAGCACTGGGTGATGATAGGGGTAAGTAAAGAAACATTTTCATTCAAGAATAATGTATTGGGCAAAGTCCGCAATACGTACACAAAGGAAGCAGCATGGGTACTAGTCCCACTATCCACGATATCAGGCAATACACCAAAACGTGTGCTTGTTTCATTTGGGCATTCTAAGAAGCATAGATGAGATGTCAAAAGAAATGATACCAAAGATGCACACAACCTTAAACCACCCCTATACCTTTACCAGCGCAAAATACCTCTCAGCGCTCATTCCCAGTAACGTCAGAAGCGAACATGCTGTAGTCATTCCAAGAATCACGCCAGTAGAATTACAGATGGCTTGATTGCCGTCCATTGATCCTTTCGAGAAATAATATAACAACACGTTCCAAAGTCTCATTCAGCGAAAATACCAGATCAGCGAGAATAAAATGGACAAGAAACACGCCTCGACCTCGTGAAAATGCCCTGTCTGTTATGGCAGCAATTAGTTGGCTGATACTCAGAACTCCACCAAGTGCGAATAGTGGAATAACCGAATAGAAATGGCAGTATGTGGTCGACGTCCATGGTTGGTTTAGTCTATCCATTCTTTGGAAGAGTTTGGTCTTGGTAATAGTCGGGCTGCTTTGTTGGAATCGCGTACTAAGACGTAATGATTTTGAAGAGGAGAGGGGTTCTGGATTTCGCCCTATGACCCCCCCCCCCCCAATCAGCTTAAGATCAATTCAAGCATGTCCGGTGCATGGACTAGTTGCACCCATGTCCATGCACATTCTCCTTGACCTGATAGGCCTGGTACTTGTATTCGCGGAAACACTCATCATACAGGAAACGAAGCATTCAGTTGAGGAATTGGATGTTATATTCGAATGGTTGCTGAGAAACCTTGGTGAAATTCTCTCACTTGCTTGTGTTCTCAGACAGATATACAAAAAGTATGGCCTTAGCAGCACCATGATAAGCCCCAATCCTCCATAGCTTCAGTTGTATTGTTGTTCATGCTTTTTTAATCATGCAAAGCTACCAGATGCTCGCATTGCACCTGTCGGTCTTGAAGCACCGGCACCAGCATCTGAAGAACCATTCCTTCCTACTGTACCTCTTGTCAATACTGTCGACGACTGCGGTGAGTGAAGGGGTAGGTTCTGGGTTGAGCTTGCTCTTGAGCTTGTTGATATAGCTTGTGCGCTTGTCGTAGTGGCAGATGCTGTTGGATTTATGAGGGATGGCGTTTGGGAACTTGACGACAGCGGTATTGTTGCTTGGGATGGTTGTTGTTGGAACTTCTCGGATCGGCCCTATAGAAGATTGGAGAAAGGTTGAGTTAAGTGAACTGCTTGGCTATCCTTTTAGACTCCTTTTCCCGTTACCTTCCAATAAGCCCGATTTGATGCCAGATTATCAAGATGAGGTTGCACATCTTCCTTCATAAAGCCACCATATGTTTCGTATAGTGGCGTTACGATGTAGTCCAAGAAACCCTGTGGTTCAAGTTGTTGTGAGCAAAAAAAGTCGTGAAACGAAAGTATTGTCGTCATTTACGTTACCATTTGACATTTCGGAATATCTGTAGTCTCCCGATTCATGAACGCAGATATAGGTAAACCTCTGCTCCGTTCTTCATCTCCTTGTCTAAAGAACTCTTCCATAATCAAGTCTGTCCATTTTCGACACATTGCCAATGGTTTTGAAGGATTATTCACATCAGCACACTTGATGGAAATATTCAGTAAGAGTTTTCTGTCTAGTTTTTGCAATAGATTGAAGCCCTGAATGTGATAGAAATGTGGTTAGAAAACGAAGACGAATTTGGAGTGTTCCACTCAGACGCAGTTTGAATTTTTTTCCCCATTTCAAAACGCCGAACTCCCTGACACATACCTCTGTAGAATTCAGCTTTGTCTTGAACTTTCCAACCAAATCGAAATGCTGAGACATATCTGTAGCCAGCACCATCGACACAATCATTTCTCTCACACTCTTTCTACCTTCTGGACTCAGCCCACAGAATATATCACATTCCTTATAGTTGGCCATGATTTCAAATACACTTGCAGAATGGTAATGCTCCAGTATACATTGATCATTGTATCGTAATGCTAAAGGATTTGCAGTGGCAACCAAGAAGGCATTATTGACACCAGGATGGTTGTAGTCGTGAATAATTGGTGCTACGACAGCAGCGAATTTCTCTTCGGTGGTTAAATGTGGCCATATCCTGTCCCTTGTAGCGAAATAATGCATTGCTTGAGTCACGTCTGCGGCATGTACGGCGGTATGATATGGGTTTGTTGATTTATAACCCATTTCGATACGAAGCAGCCAGTTCTTGATGACATCGTCTGGAATATTAAGCTTGCTTCCAAATCCATGCTTTTGGAATATGTGCCAACCAAGATAGAATAGTGGTTGATTGTTTGTTGCCTTGTCGAATTCAAACATGTCAAAGTTTGGATTGCCGATATCTTCTAGGAGCGTATATGTTGGTGATGAGTCAGGGAGGAGGTTGAAGGTAGACAAGCGGATGGGGTCTTGCAAACTAGGGCTATTAAACAACACAATGCTGTTGCTGTTGGGCAGTATCAGTTCTCGTGTTACTGACGGTCGTCGTGATAAAGCCGCAATCAATGCATTCGTAGATTCTTCTGGTGTTGATGCAGAGATATGCAGCATGGGCGCAACCAGTAGTGCATCCTTGTTTATGTTGACTTGTGATGTGTGACCTGCATGGAGTGGGTGATGATGTGACGCTAGCGGCGTACTATTTCTGGCTGCGGTTGAAGGATGTCTGAGAGATCCTGTATTATTCTTGACGGATCCATGGTCGGAATCATTGTTATCAGCCAACAACATATCCTTTAGCCAATCATGTACATCGGCGTCATCCGTCTTTTGCAATACTTGTGGGCTAAACAGCGAATCCGATGCTAGTATACCAAGTATCACATCCAATTGTTGCATGACGGTCTCGTCTTCAGCGAAACTAAACTTGACCTCTCGTAATATTTGAGTAGCTCTTGATAACGGGGCTTCTAAGTCCACTTCCTTATCCTTTTCAGCACGCCGTAACTGTTTCTTCAAGTCCACGTTAGCTAGCCATAAGAATTTGACATAGTTTTCTCGTTGTAGCAGCTTTTCAGCATTCATCTTGATGAAATGTTGCAATGACATGAATTGTAAGACCATCACAGCACATGCTGCCAGCAGCACTAATTCGTATTCTATCACTATTGGATCCGTGAGAGCTACGGCGCATGCCCAGCTGAGACATCCGCTCACGTAGGCGGTCGTCATAATGTAGACGGTCACTAGATAGACTACTCCGAAGCATATCGAGTATAGAATCAGGTGTAGATGCAGCTTTTCGTGGCCCGATTGTAAATATATAATCAGGAATGATGCGTACCTAAGCAAAATTGATATTTAGGAACAGATGATCGAACAACAAAAAATCGGAATGCCAGGACGAGCACATACCACAAGACCATGGCTAACTGATGTGCCTCCCGAGATATGAATATCAGGACTCCAAAAGGAGCCAATGATAGGTAATATGGCCATACTGCGGTGGCATTCCTGGCAAAGTTCATTCGAGCAACCTCCATTACAAACAAGACCAACAAGAAATAAAACAGAGTCTAGAAAAAGACACTGTGAGTGTAACGTTAAGGAAGTACCGGAACACAAATTTGCAGATGTACCATATAGAACCGTATAGAGGGAGCCCACGCGGTCTGATATGCCACAAACAACAAGACCAAGAATGACATGTAGTGAATACCCATTTGCACCAGCACAGGGCCTCTCAGACCAGCTCTCTTCCCCGCTGGAAGATTAGAAGTACTACCACTCCGCGGGGCAGTATTGCGTCTAACGGTACCCATTAAATCCTCAACAAGTTCTTTTCCGTCCATCCACATTGAGGGTTGTCTCTGAACAGGGCGTCCACCGACAGTAGCAGCAGATATGGTCATATTATTCATATCACCGGCCCTAACCTGGACAGAGCTAGACTCTACTCGGTGTCTATGAGATTGCTCGATAGTGCTATTGTATAGCAGTA